>NW_026866660.1:0-124445 GCF_026571515.1 Ruditapes philippinarum | reverse complement strand
TTAAATTTTACATGCCCCTTGGGCAGTCGGTCCCGGCGAAAGATGTTGAAAAGCACCCATAGTGATTCACTTCAGTCTTAAAGTGCCCTAATTTCCCGAAAATTTAAGAACTGTCCCCAGTACCCATTTATTTTGACTCTCAAAAAGTATCACACTGTCCTCTGATTAAGGGGACGAAATGATCTCTATGTCCCCCTTAAAATACTCTCATACTGTCCCCAGTACCCATTTATTTTGACTCTTAAATAGTATCACATTGTCCTCTGATTAAGGGGACGAACTGATCTCTATGTCCCCCTTAAAATACTCTCATTTTCAAAAAAATTAAGGACTGTCCGCGGTACCCATTTATTTTTGACTCTTAAATAATATCACACTGTCCTCTGATAAAGGGGACGAACTAATCTCTATGTCCCCTTAAAAAAATACTCTCATCTCGCGTAATCAGGAGAGAGAAGGTAACCAGAAGGGTTTATTATGAAAAGGGTTATAAATGTAATGATCCTTGAAAATCTCCTACCCCTAACACCACGGGAAAATTTGTCCCCCAAATGATGGTCTGAAGCTTGGTCCCTCAATCTACGGTCAAACGAGCGAGAGAGAGAGAGAGAGAGAGAGAGAGAGAGAGAGAGAGAGAGAGAGAGAGAGAGAGAGAGAGAGAGAGAGAGAGAGAGAGAGAGAGAGAGAGAGAGAGAGTGTGTTAGCTGACATAGGGGGGAATTATTTCCCTATCTTTTTAAAGTTGCATTTAATAAATTTCATAAAAACAGAAATAGTGACTTTTCATAAATAAATTGGGTTTCATATCGACTTCAGATCTTATTTTGGTGTCCAGACAACCAAAATTAGTTTTATAAGCATAAAAAATGGACAACCTCGAAATCGGAAGTACAATATCTGTTTGCATGAGAAACTCCGCCTTCAGATCATCCGTAGATCTACATCAATATTAAATCAACAAACATGACTATAAGTAGCAGTCCTAACTTAACGGTATATTTCTGCATTTTAACGGATGTTTTCATTCAAATTTAAAGATTACTTTTAACTGAACCCCAGGCCTACTGCACCATGAAGTTAAACGGTTAAAATGTGTTAAAATGTGTTTGCACAAGAAAATATCATATTTGTTGTGTTCCCGATAGCAGCTATAACCCTGTGACGTAGCACATACACGAGCTGATTATATAATCTTCATTTGCATGTTAAAATTCGTATACGAACTTTAGTGTTACCGTGGGTTTTCCGTTTAAAATCCTTATTTATGTACAATATTTGATGAGATTTACAACAATACTGTTAAAAAGGTTAATGAATCTGTAGAATGCTTCGTTTTGAGGCCGACGGGCAAAATATCTTTACATATTTATTTAATGTAGCTTCAAACCTCAATTGCATTTACGGATAATATTCCTCGTCCTTTTCATATTGATTTATTATCTAAGGATAATGTTGGAAATCGTTGTTCGGAGTTATTTGATGAATTCATATCCGTAAACATAGAAGAATATTTTTCATAACTTTTAAATGGGTAAGTAATGCTGCCATTAATGCAGTTCATTATCCGATATCAGTATGAGTGTTCGCAAATGGTATAATACTGTTCAATAAAATGAATATACATGATACATTTTTCATAACATTCCTCATACGTTAGTATGATCTTTGCGTTCAATTGTTATTTTATGTAGACGAAAATGTTTATGGCTTACTCCCGTTTTAATGAAGATGATATGATCAATGACAAAATGGAGGGTAATAAAATAACGCAAACATTTGTTTTATTTTGTGACTATTCGTTACTTTATTTAACATTTTCCATCATACATCAAATTATTAAAATGGAAATATGTAGTAAATAAACATCAAAAATAAGAAAAAATAGTTAAAAGCTATCTTAAACTGTTATTACATGTTACATTACATTTTTTAACATATTATTGTCAATCAGCTATCTATTTATACAAAGTACTTATCCATTTACCTAAAGTGTAATCATTTTTTACATTTATTATGACCTTTTTTAGAAAAAAAATACTAGCGCGAAAATATAATATTTATTGTGATAAAAAAAATAATAAACGATAACAAATATAAACAAATAATAATAATAATAATAATAATAATAATAATAATAATAAATAATAATAATAATAATAATAATTATACTAGTAATATTAATAAAACTTCACAGTTCATATAAATATTAATAACTGACATCAACTCATATTTCACAATAAAAATATATTGATTGGCCCGGATGATATTAAAATGAGAAAAAAATAGTCAATTATTTTTAGTATCATATTATACTCTTTTTCTCATTTTACTACTATGCTTAGAAGTCTTAAAGAAAATATCAGATAACATTTCGCTTTAACAATAAAACTATTATTACCAGGATGTGTTTCAAAATCACCCATTAACTCAGTATGGGCATAGACAAGTTGTTTGAAGTGGCATATAGGTGAGAGATAAGCACCTTTGCTTTCCTTCTAACTTTAAACGAAATGAACAGTTAATTTACTCGTAAAATACATGTAAAGCAGTTAATATAGCATTCAATGGTAGGAAGACATTTAGTTTTTACTTTTTTTATTATTAATATATAAACAAATAAATAAAGGGATGAATAAATCAGTTAATATAAGTAAATACATAAAAACTATATGAACAAGAAAATAAATAAATAAATAAATTAATTAATTAATCAATTAATAATAATTAAATTAATAAATAAAATGAATAAATAAAAATTAATAAATAAATAAATAAAAAAATAATGAAAATAAATACATAAATTAAAGTTAAAGTGATTGAAATGAGACAAAAATATCAAATGGTCAAAATGTAATAAAAATGCGGTATATTAATATTAATTATATATGCGATAATGTGATTGAATGATGTCATGATAATCTATTGTTTTGATGCTGAGTAAATATCATAATTATATAACCCGGTTCAGAAAGAAGACAGAGCTCATTCAACCAAAGTTTTATTTCAAAAGAATTTTGTGTTATATGACACATCTTCAATTGCTAATGAATTTGAAATAATATTCAAGATTATGCGGACATTAAACAGATAACTGTTTGCTATGCATGTATGTTCCAAAAGTGCCAATTCAATGTTCTAAAATAACTTTACTCAAAGAAGTCAATACTGATAAGCTATCATTCTTGGCTAATCGTTCAATCTCTAGTTGTAAAATAGTGTCCATTTTACTGACAGTCGATGTCACAATTATCATTTCGCTAGAAGCGTCCGTGGCCGAGAAGTTAAGGTCGTTGACTTCAAACCACTTGCCCCTCACTGCTGTGGGTTCGAATCCCGACAGGGACTTTGGATTCTTTCATGTGAGGAAGCTATCCAGCTAGCTTACGGAACGTCGGTGGTTCTACTCAGGTGCCCGTTTGTGCCTGAAATAATGCAGAGAAGGGCACCTGAGGTCTTCCTCCACCAGTAAAGCTGGAACGTCGCGATATGACCTATACTGTGTCGATGTGACGTAAAACCCCCCCAAAAAAGCATTACGCAGAAATAACTAAAGTTAAACTTTAAGTTGATAAGTAACACAATTTGTGAGAAGTTCTACACTATCTTCAGGTATTTCATTAAAAAGAATAAATGCGTTTTAAAAATAATATAATAAAATATACATTTCTTACTTCATGATACTTTATATAGATTGCAATGTGGAAAGTGATATCTTTGTTCACGTTACAATATTTTACTTTGAAATACATTTTAAACATTTTCATGAAATGTGTTTAATTTTAGAAGCTTGATGCTTTAACATGTTTTTGTTTCAGTAAGTGGAAGTCACGTACAAAAAATCAGATGGTTTTGAAGGTACCTGTCTAAAAAAGGGCTTCACAACATAATCATCGTTACAGCTAGTGAACGTGTGTTAAGGCACCATATGTAAAACGGCACCATTTGTAAAATGGTGCACCATATGTCAAAACATCGGAACCAAATACGAAATATTTTGCCGTTTTGTCACCCAATGTCAGTATTTTCGGTACCATATGTAAAATAGTTTTTGATATGCACCATACGTAAGAAAAGATGCACCATTCGTAAAATGCAAACAAAATCACTTGGAGTAACATATAGGGGTAACTTTTTCTGTACTGTAACATAGTCTTATCATTATTATCACCATCGTCGTCGTCGCAAGCACCAACAAGATAATAATAATAATAATAATAATAATAATAATAATAATAATAATAATAATAATAATAATAATCATCATCATCATCATAATCATCACCACCACCACCAGTAGCAACTCCCACACGACGCAACAAGACAGGACCAATGACAAAGAGCCAAAACAAAAACATTTAAAATTAAACATTTTTAATATTATCAAAGATTACAACTTTTCCTGTTAACATCTGAAACCACGTGATTTCAATCTGTATTTATTCCGAGGTCATTATAGATAATAGCCAAGGACGTTCCGATTGGGTGCATATAATTATAAAGACGGTTCTCTGGCAGAGGCTAACGCGCACACACTTATGCAGATAATATAGGATGAAATACACCGATTGACAGTTTCCGAACTAGCAGACGCCTATTCTTATTAGTCGCCGGTAGAAACCGGCGACTATATTTGTAATAGTTTAATATTATACCTATGGTAGGAGAAGCCCTTAAAATCTGAAAATAAAAGCATATCAATCATTGAACAATTAAAGATAACAATTATTTTTCAGTAATCACAAAAAATCAAACATATGATAGCTTTGCTCAGTGGAATGAAATATGCACATATTGACGTCTTAAAAAGCAACATTACAATTTTCATAAAATGAATCAATAACGTATCCCCAAGGATCAGTCATTGAATATTAGAGATACTTTTACTTTTTTCTATGTGTCAAGCATTGTTATTTTATAATAAATAAATCATGAATGATATTTGAAATGACACTTTAGAATTATTTGGTTGTTTAATTTTTATGAGACCTTTTATATTACATTATTTTATCTAATTATAAACAAATGCTCCCTGGTCTTTCGTAAGAATCACGTGACTACATGTTTATATATTATGTTGTATATCGTTATAAAATCTATTAATAGTTACAGATAGCTGATAAGACAGGTAACTTGTTAATGGTGGTAACTGATAAGATGTAAATCATTGTAATTTTGTACAGATAATTACATAAGTTATTTTTCATTAATCAGGTTCATACTTTATATCATAAGAGAAACCTGTTTACATTAAAAATACATTTTCAAAACCTTTTCCTTTCTTCTTGGTAAAGGGTTTAACTTGGCCCTTTCTGTCAAACATTCGACAAGAAAGTTCAATTGTTTAGTTTAGGTTGAACATCCCAAAATAATGTTATGCTTAAGAGGCACATTATTGAAATAGTTGATTTCGGTATATTCCGTCGGTTTCCGTCACGCAGGTTTCCAAAACGGTATGACGTCAGGGGTTCGGAATCGTATTAGATACATAGAAAAAAAACAAACTATCTTTGTGTTGATATTTTATCGCACTGAAAGGCAATTAAACGTTAATTTTATATATCGTATGTAACGATTGGAATACGTGTATGGATTTCAACTAAATTATATATTTTTCCTATAGCACATAATAATGATGTACAACACTTTTACAGTAAAATTGTATTGTTTCATGTAATAATTAAACATATATTTTTTCATAGTCACTTTGCAAATATTCGATGATCGGTAATTATTTGTCGGTAATTATCTGAATCTGAACTAGTATAACCTATACGGATTTCAATGTATGGTACAACAGTATATGTATAAAGTACAATAATTACAAGAAGAATCACCAGCATAGCACTTGCCTTATACAAGCCTCAGTGGCAAACATTACTCAACTCATTGTTCCTCTTTTTTTTATACTTGAACCATTAAACTTATATTTTCTTATATTTATGATAATACAACCATTTTTCTATCCGGCGACTTGATGCTTTAGCATCAAAATCTCTACTTGTTAGTAGTTGAGCGGGTAAAAATAACCTGTTGTGTATCTCCGATATAAATGTTATGTAAAATGGTCTCACTTGTGGTAGGTTTAAAAGTCAATTTAAATACCTTTAGTGTCAAACGATGTGTTAAAATATATTGACACAAAGCTAGGATCACGAGCATTTCGTTCGTTGGTGTAATAGATTTAAGAATCGGGCATTAAGTCGTATCAAACTAGCAGTTTAGAAACAGCTAAATTTATCTTTCTTTAGCATAAGAGATATTGATTTTACTTGATCATAAAAGGAACAACTCGTGGACTCAGTTGATATGTCCTAGATCAATTTCATTGCACACTGTCACTCAATACATTAATCTTCTCTTTTATTAGTAATATTTTATGTTAAAAAAATCACCATAAATCCTCTTATAAATCGTCTTTTTGAAAGCCAGGGAGCAACCATTAAACGCAGCAATAACAACGTAGGCATAGATCACCAAATCTTACATTTCTCTAGTGGACACGTCACGAATGTTTTTGTGACATTTCTAGGACCGCTGATGAAGATTAGTAGCCAGTCACTCGCAGCGAAATTAGTAACTACTTGCTCGTTATCAAAGAAAGGTTGTAAAAGGGTGGCTGTCGTGATATGATTAGACGTTACTTTCGGATTAACATCCAGAAGGCACACATGTTTACAATCAGTGTTAACAAATTTGTCTGGTATTTAAACCTTTAAACATTTTTATTTCCAGAATACATACATTTACATATAATTAAACATTTACAATACAAATAAAACATGTTTACATTTCAAACATATGATTATAGCGTATGGATAAGTATTATAAATTCCTTCTCCTTGATTCGTATACCTGTTCTTCTAAAAAAATGAATGTATGATATAGAGTCATTTCTAGTTGAACACATTTTAACATATGTATGTACACCAATCTCTGAAGGCTCATAACCCCGAGACTCAGAAGAAAGCACTTAATTGCACTAGAATATTGTTAAAGTGAGTTGAAGAAGTTAGAAAAAGAACTTGGTTTATACCTTATAAAACTACAAAAAAGACATTGTCATCTCTATCAGTTAAATAGTGTTAAAGGAAGCCACGGAGGTCAAGCACATTTTAAAGTATACAGAGCTCGTATTTTTGCATCATTATTCTTATAAAAAAAAGATTTAAGAAGAGTTTACAAGCCGTGATAACTGTCGGGTCATTCAATTGTATAAATCTTCATATCAATATTTTTTTGGTTTATCATTATTATCTCAAATCAATCAGAAATACTGCTGTATAATAATTTAATGGTCAGTACTTTAAAAGAAGTGACTGCAAAACACGATAATTTGCTTTAACATATTGTTTAGTTGAACTGATATTACAATTCAAGGTAAGATAATCATTTTTAAAGCAAATTACGTTTAACCGTTTTCACATTTTAGATAAAATATAAACAGCAAATTAAGTTGAACTGATATTTCGTTTTAAGATTTAATATATAGAAAAAAGTATTTGTTTATACGAGCGATGTTTACAAAAGTTCGTGTACTAGTGCGGCGGTTTACATAGGCAAAGTGAAAAAAGAAATCATTTTTCTAACTATGTATGTTAAAAAAGTATGATATAAGTAACAAATTGACGATTTCGGATCGAATGCTTATATTTGCGTTATGTGCCTGTAAAAGATGTGTTTTGCTAATTTAATCAACGATATCAGCCAAAGCTATCTTAATTTTCTGATCTGTACAGCGGGGTCCTGAAATTAAAATAGATGAAAATATATATGATAATAAATGTGTTTATAATTAACTATGCCGCGAGGTTCACTATGTTAATATACTAGGCTTATATTGAAAGAAAATAAATTTATATCTTCTTTGGTTGATCGGCAATGCCTACAGTTTAGATTGGCTTGAATCATTATCAAGTGTACCTGAAAAAAAACACGTTTAATTATCATGCCCCAGGGTTCACTTAGGTTATATAGACTTGTAGTGTAGAAAATAATGGTGATTTTCATTTCAGAGGCCACATAAAATATATTCCTTTCAAATAATGTTGCAAAGTATCAACATTAAGTAAGTTATTTTCTTTTCTAAAATATAATCAAGAATAAATACAACATAGTATATGGTTAATATATCTAATGGAACCCTTGAATGGAAGTTTTTTTACGGATTGTTTGAACATGGGCCTTCTTACATATCTTAATACAAATTACAATAACCTCTCTGAAATCACACTAAAATTGACAATTGTATTCATACTTAGAACCTTCCAATAATGTTAATAAAATTGTCCGTCATTCTAAAGGCAAATGGCATTACAGTATCAAAGAAAATAATGATTAATAGGATTGTTTTTATAAAATGTTTATGAACATCTTGCTTTACATTAATGTTTCACAAACTAACACAATGTATATCTTTGCCATCCATATATATTATTTCTGTGATTGTGTGAAAAACTGGGGATGCTTCCTGACCACTTTGTAGCTATGATGGAGTTTCTGAATTAACAATTAAAAAAACTCTTTCTCTAGTAGATCTTAACAATAGTTACATGTTGTATATAGGTTTGTGTTTTCCTTTAACATGTCCATCAATGTTATATTTATAATTTCTTCGCAAGAAATTACAAGTGAGAGAAGTACTTTGCAAGTGCAATAAAAATATGCCATTTTGCTGCATTGTTTCTTTGTCTTTGTTTCAGAGACATCAAGTAATAGTGTAATGCCTCAACCAGTCTAGACTCCTGTTCCATACACTGGCCGAGTAAGTTCAAAGCCGTCTCTCTATGACCAAATTTTGCACTGAGGTGAATAGTGATTAATAGGTCACTGAGAGCAAGTTGTTGATCTTGTCGTCTTTGTAAATTACCATATGTCTTGTATTGTAGAAAAAAAATATAAGGGCGTGAATCAACGACGGCAAAGTCCATCCATTTTCTTTCATACATACTTCTAAATGGGATGTCATCTCGTGTTGATCTCCACATTTCATACTGTAATTCTCGAGGAACACAGTTTTTTTCACTCCTTGCGAATCTGATGCAATATGATGTGATCTTGTTGAGGCAATCTTCACGTTGCCTGCTGCATTTTCTTATGAATTCGAAGTTAATGCGGCCAGCAGGCACATAAAGGTTCAATAACGTCAGTGTCATACCTTTCTTTTGTAAACCGCAGAATAGCCTCTGCTATATTCCAATAATTTGTTGAATAGAACACTGATGCTAGCTTTAGTCTACCAGATGTGACATCTGAGTTTAATCCTAAATCGAACAAACACATCGTTTTGAATGGCACTGGACTATTTTGTCCAATATTTGATGACACAATCATCGATCCAAGCGACGAACAAAGAAACGGTATGAGCAATTTACTTGCCACCTGTTCAAGTTTGCTTCCGCTTCTACTTAAACTGCATTTCAAATTTAAAATAGCATTCTTGCATGCTGTTATGTCTTTATTAAAGTTCAAGAGACAAAGCACTTTATAGCTAATATCATTCGTTATGTTTCGGTAAAGATGAAACGAGCATTTATAATATATATTTATTGGAGTTAAATTGTAAGCTAATTTGGAAATATTATTCAATTTAACTCGAAGTCTATGACCTATGTCATCAATTTGTATTTTGAATAAATGTTTACCATCCCTCAAAAAACACGTTATATTTTTTAAAATATCCTGTTTTGTTTCCATTGTTAATTTCCCTGTCATCAAGTTGTTTTCAGAAAAATCAAATGTGGACAATTTTCATTTTGGACACAATCATATAAATCATTAAGACATAATTTTAAACATTCAAACTGATTTTCACGTTTCCAAAAATGTTGTTCGTTTTGTATTATGTCGTACACATATAACTTGACAATTCATTTGTTTTGTTAGTATTAAGGAAGGTTTTCAATATTATTTTCAATAAAACATAACACTGTAACTGTGTTAAATTTAAATTAAACATGAAACATCTTTCTGCTAAAGATGTAGAAATTCTCCATTCTAAATTTGAGTGGACAGCTATTTTGCTTGAAGCGCCAACAACAAAACACCCATTGCTAGTAGCATATCTTATCATTTCATTAAATGGCCATTTTCTTGTCCCTTGTTCTAAAAAGTGAGATGCAGATTTTGGCCATGAAAAACAAGGAAGAGCACGAACGAGATCCGTATCAATGTAACCTTCTCGACCGGCTAAAGCTTCGGACGGCCCGTGTCGCTCAGAATTGTCACGAATTATTCCACTCCTTATTGTATTCTTTAATAATATCCTACGATTCTTATCACGGAAGAACTCATCATTTGGAATGGTTGTCACAGGGAAAGGAAAATCGTATCTTAACAGTTGTAAGAAACAATACCCTGGCGTTACATTCTCGTCTTGTATCATTAGAAAATTGTTCTTATTGTGTCTCCATTCTGGTAACTCCTGAATAACATTATCCGTATGATATACAATCATCGTGTCAACATCTGAACCAAGTTCTAGTGTAGTTGTTCCCTCAGATTGACTACCAAAGTAATACGTAGTACAATCGTTACCATTTGAGACTGTTTCGATACTCTCTATAAGCATGAACGCTCTTCTTCTTTTTATCACCATCTTCTCATTTACTCCAATATCCTCAAACACCTGAGATAACTTCATTGACAGTCTCTTACTGTATTCAGGCGTTTTGAACATTCTGGAGTAAAACAAAAAACAAATTTGTATTAAATTGTGTTACATTCAATTTATGTTATATTGTTGCTTATACCATCTTTTAATCTAGCAAGGATGTTTATAGAGGTAATTATGCAATTTATTTTGTTACAGCAAAATGTTGACTTATACATTAAAGGTGTATATATCAAATATGTTTTATAATTATTGCTATATTTCAGTTTATATCATCTTAAAGCACAACATATCTCAGAGATGATTTTGTTTCGGTAGAAATGGCAAACATGTGTTATTGATTGTTATAATTATTTATTTAAAATAAGTAAGATGTTTATTTTATTTAAATGAACAGTTCTAGTCACATTATTCGAACATCATAAAATACATTCATCTTATCGGTTATGTTTTTACTTTTTTATCTACTTAAAATTCTCATTAGACATCAAAACAAATACAACGGCATGACTTTATAAAGAAAAGGAATATAAATGTTATTTAAAGAATATTTAACATACAAAACTACAAATAAGATCGAAATCATGATTATGGAAACGTTAAAATTTTAACAAGGAAAGGCGGCGTTCAATACACGCAACCACCACACGACTCAGCAACAAGAACCAGCGGCAAGAAGCCCAGGACAACCTCAAACGAAAACAGGGCAGAGTGCGGACAGAACTGTCACTTAAACATACTTAAAAAGAAATAATAGTAACCGACAAGAAAATTGAAGAAACAAATCATTCATCAGTTTATAGGCCACGAAGTCAAAGGCTCAGGGAAAGGGGACTCGAGATTCGAGCAGGGAGAGGCAAAATTAAAAAAAATAACTAGGGCCAAAGGGAAGATACTTACCGTAGACGAGAAAACAACAAGGGACAGAAACAAACGTGTCACCATAACAGTATAGTACGGGAAATAGATTTTTGAATTCATTTATTTTGTACCTAAAATTGTTGATATATTTCTATCTATAACAAGATCTACATTTGCCTGTATTTTGTGCCATAGATCTATGGATCTTCTAATCCAGTTACCTCTCTGGCGTGGGTTCGATCCCCGGGAGATGCTTTGGAAATTTAGCGCGGAGGAAGATAGTCTAGTACTGGTGTAACTCTCCAGGAACGATGGTTAGGAAACTACCCGCCTATATGACTGAAATACTGTTGGAAAAAGGCGTAAAATGAAACAAACAAACAAACAAACAAACAAACAAACAAATGTGCCTGGAATCATGTAAGAAGACATAGGTCTTCCCCAGTAAAGCTTGAAAGTCACCGTCGCCATATTACCTTTACAGTGTTAGGCAAAGTAAAAAAAAAGAATAAAAAATGTACGTAAGCATGACATCATATAAATTTTGGAGACATAGTATAGACTGCACACTTACTTCAAGTACTTTCGATTAAGCCGCCCGCGAGAATATTAACTGCAATAGGTTATTCCAAATGTACACGAGTTTCAACTAAAATCTGAAAAGGTTAGTTTAAAAATTTATTTAAAATGGTGCATGATATTATAGCAACCGTATTAATATCCACAACACTATCTCGCTTACATGATATTATAACGCTAGTGATAAATTACAGGATAAAATGTTATCTCGATTGTTTACACACGGAAGACTTTACACACGGTTGCCAAAATCACTGATTTGATAACTGTACATTAAAACAAACAAGAGTTTTATCTTTACTTCAGGTAAACACTTGAATAAAGATAGAGCAAAAATCAAACAAGAGGACTGAGAGGGCCCTTGATCGATCACCTGAGAAATAGATCAAACGGTCAAAGTGGAGCCACTTGTCACCTCAAAAGCACAATTTGAAAACAAGAGACAGTTTAACCTGAACAATTATTATACACTGTCGCCAAGAAAATGTTTGTGTAAAAATTATTTCAAAATTGAACCAATGGCTTAGATGTTGTTTAAATCTTATTTTGTTATTTAAGCTCTGGTAGCCATGTTATTAAACAGTTAAGCCTGTCACTGTGAGAGGTGTGCTTATTAAAAGATTACAAACACTTGACCTAGCTGGGGATTGAACTGTCGACCTATGGTTGAGCCAATTTTGACCCTAGTAGTCTAAGAAATCAGTGAAATAATTGTGCACCTTCTGTGAGAAACATGAAACTAGGCATGGTGGCAGAAAATAGTATTTCAATTCATATCAGCCTGGGGTCCACTTTTTAAAAATCCAAGATGGCCGCCAAAATCCAAGATGGCCGCCAAAATATACAATGTACATGGGACATGACAAAATGAATTTATTTACGGCATGAAAAAATGATATCCAAGCTTCCAAATCCAAGATGGCCGCCATTAAATAATGATTTTTGGACAATTTTCTATGATATGGATAATTTATATGACCAACATTTTTCAAACATATAACACATAAATAAACAAGCCATCCTGCACACACAGGTGTACATTCACAGAGAAAAAACTTGCATACATGGATAAAACCATGTTAGCACATTATTTAGCTTTATATATCGAAGAATAGGGAGCGATATTTTAGACAAAAGTCGTTTAGCTAAGGTTTTACATGCAAATTGGTTTTGTAAAAATTACATAATGAAATAGGTATACACCTAATACACTTATTTATAAGCATAATATAAGGTCACTATTAAAGGCCAATAAATTTATAATGGCTCTTATTAATGTACATGATTTTGGTACCATGCTAACCGCTAATTTTAACGATGGCCCCCAGTTACCATACTATCAAAACATAACACACAAGCGAGTTAAAATCAATACGAAACAAGTTTTATGTGGAAAACAACATATCGTAGAATCAACGAAACAGTCATATCCTTTTATACAAGAATGACTCTAATACATGTTTTTGTGCATCCACATCTGCAGAAGTTAAATCCCGAGCCCATAGGATGAGGGCTTTAAATGGATCCTAGCGCTTCTTTAGATGTAAATGCATGAAAAGGGTGAAATAATCCTCTATTGTATGGTATATTTAAGTGCAGACAATTCCTAATTATACTAGTGTCGGAAGACGTATACGTTTCTTTTCCTGTCAATTCTTTTTAAAAACTGTAGTTTTCAGCATCCTTGTGACCGTCTTACTGCAGCTACGAGTTCTTTTTTATCATAAGTAGTTTGAGCAGCATATTTTGTGTCATAGATAACGGAATCAAGCTCTTATTATGGCATTATTTTGGCAAGGCATTGTGAATAAATTAGAAAATCAGAATAATATTGAACACAAAATTATCTTGGGTTTTTCGGTAATCAAACTAAGTGTTTGATCAAACTAAGTCGCCCTGTACAATCCACAGGGATGTTATATTTCCGATCATTTTAAGATCGTTCAGCACGACATTATTGTTGTGCTTGTGTTTTTTTCGTTCTTTCTCTTTGGCATCTTTCTTGTTGGCAGGTTCCAGTATTCTTCACTTGAATACTATTGAATCACCCTTAGGATATGTGGCCTGCTTTTTAAATTTGTCCTTTTGACGTCGTATCTGTGATATGCAGGCTTCATAACCTCTGATCCCCATTTCAAAATTCCATTTTATTTAGTTCCGCCCATTGTTTTCTCTTTAGGGCACACGCATTCTTTTACTTGGGGACCATATGCCGCTTTTCATGGAATAGCACTAACGCGTCACATTGATGGTTCCATGATAACCGCCATATGAACACATCTGCGGATGTTTCAAAATTCTAAATTTTACCAGTTCATGTTAAATGTTGAATTCTGCTATAGCCGGTGCTAGGGGGCGTGGTCGGTAGTTTGCACTTGACAGTACCGTCCATGAACAGGCTCAATCTAACCGAGCCTGCAACATTTTCAATTGTGCCGTGTTGGGCTTTCTTTAGGGATTCTTATTTCTCTCTATTTTTTGGCATTATTAACATTAGTCATTCATGATTTAATATGAGATCAAGTTTTGACTTTACAGCTCTTTATATTTGATAATTTTGATATGAGATTCCATTTGTAAGATTTGCCTACTAACTTTCTGACTACTGTGAATGTAAGGGCTGTATTCTAGGGGCAACGCTCTTAAATTTCTTGTTTATTTCTTCCTTTTATATTTTATAGCAGTCGAAATGCCAGATAAAGCCTTTCAAAAGAATATGTATTTCTTGATATTACAGATGGTGGCTTTTTTATCTAAGTTTTAAGTAGTTTTTGGTTACGTTTTACCTTTTATTGTTATCAAAATACAAATTTCATAGCCTAGAATCCTATGAAATTATTATTATTATGAAGTGTTTTGCTGGGGGGGGGGATTGATAGCTGTTAGTAAGAATATACGAAAGGTGCTATACCATTCCTTTAACTTTTGCAAAATGACCAAATGGGAGGTCAGCTACATATTAATTCATTGAAATAAGGCTCAGCTTAGTTTGATTGCAAGTTGCCTGCCCTTGAAATTATCTATAACTAGCAAAGAGTTTCTAATTTCAAGGGCAGGTAGTGAAATTATGAGATGGTTTAACTCCCATTTTTTATTTAAAGTACTTTTGTTTCTTTTATTTTGTTCTTAAACCAAGTAAAAATGCTTTGAGAAAATAAATCTAAGACAGTTTAATTATGAGCATGTTTCAATATGAAATGGATGTTTTTAAAACAGTTTCATAATTATATTAGGTTATGCGGCCATATTTTACTTTGGCACCCATGTTAATATCTCAATAAATATATTATCTACAAGCTGATATGCTAAAAAAGCGTGTAATATAATGTTCTATGCTATTTTATACTAATTTGAAAATGTTTACAGCTGGTAAACTAAAATAACCAAATAAATTTCTAATATAAACTTAGATCCGAGGCTTGAACAAAATAAATATGTAGTTATGTAATACAATAATTATAAATTGGTGTTATTTAATACTGTTCTGTAATGACAACAACAGCTGAAAACTATAACATTCTGAAAATTTTAATGTGGTGGCCATCTTGGATTTTGGCAGCCATTTTGAATTTGCACAACCTGTATTCGAGGCTTGAATATATATAAATGTGTAATATATTAATTGGTGCTATTTCATACTGATCTGTAATGACTACAGCTGTAAAACTTTAATATATGGTGGCCATCTTGGATTTTGGCGGCCATCTTGGATTTGCACAACCTGGGTCCAAGGCTTGAATATAACTTGATGTATAATTTAATGAATTGGTGCTATTTCATACTGACCTGTAATGACTACAGCTGTAAAACTTCAATAAATGTATTTTGAAAAAATTAATATATGGTGGTCATCTTGGATTTTGGTGGCCATCTTGGATTTGCACAACCTGAATCAGAGGGCTTGAATAAAAATTGATGTGTAATTTAATGAATTGGTGCTATTTCATACAGTTCTAGTTATGACTACAGCTGAAATACCCAATTATTCTGAAAATTTAATATATGGCGGCCATCTTGGATTTTGGCGGCCATATTGGATTTTTAAAAAGTGGATCCCAGGCTGAAATGAATTGAAATACGATTTCCTGCCACCATGCCAAGTTTCATGCTTTTCACAAGAGGTGCAAAATTAACCCTTTTTTATGCACGGATTTCTTGGACTATAGGGGTTTTATTTCAATAAGCATGGTAGACATGCATTAGAACATGTTCCATGCCAAAAATCTAAGCTCTACATCTTCTTTGATTTTCACAAGGAGATTTTTAAAAGTTTTATTTTATACATAAAAGGCAAATAAATGACCCCCCTGGGCCGGGCAAATTTTGACCGTAGGACTTTTATTTGAACAAATTTGGTAGACATATACTAGAAGATGTTTTATGCCAAATATCCAAGCTCTAGCTTCTTTGGATTCTCACAAGGAGATTTTAAGTTTTTACTATAAACATGTATATATCAGGAAAATAAATGACCTCCTGGGGTTGAGCCAATGTTGATCCTAGGGTTTTAATTTGAACAAACTTGGTAGACATCCTTCAGAAGATGTTTCATGCCAAATATCTTAGCTGCAGCTCTTATGGATATTCACAAGAATATTTTTTAAGTTATTATTCTATATATATAAGGAAAATGAATGACTTCTGGGGACGGGCCAATTTTAACCTAAGGGCATTTCTTTGAGCAAACTTGGTAGACATCCACTAGAAAATGTTTCATGCCAAATGTCTAAGCTCTAATTATCTCGATTTTTTTACAAGGAGATTTTAAAGATTTTTTTGTAAGATAATCTTTTGGTTGCCATGGCAACCAGTGTTCTTTATGGAATCTAATCCTTTGAACAACTTTTGGTAGAGCTTTATGCATAGAACATCCCTGCAAAGTTTCAACAAATGTGGCTTAGTGGTTTCAGAGGAGAAATTGCTTAAAGAACGCACGAAATGACGCACGGACAATGGGCCATCACCAAAGTTCACCTTGAGGACGTTGTGATAGCAGGCAACAAAAAGAATACAAACAATAGATAAGAGTAAAATAACTTAATATACAACCTATGAATTCAATCCTTCAAACCTATTTTTGTAGAGAATATCATTCATTGCTCTTATATTAAACAGTTTGACTTTGTTGCATCATGTAAAAAATTATTATTTAAATTTTAATATGCTAAATTATAATAATAGGAGAATCTTTTATTATTAATAAGTATCATGTAAAAGTAAAAATAATAGAAGAACGAAATATCTTTAATTCAAACAATTTAAGATAGTAATCATGTTTTAAGTCGCTTAAAAATATAGGATTACCTTTACGCATTTAAGTATATTTAAACATATTTCTCTGCATATATTATAATAACTTTTTTTATTAAACTTTTATGCTAATGACAGTTCATAATTCCACACATTTCCCGAAACAACGGTAAGGACAACCAATATTCGGGATTGATTTACACAAAGAAATTACACATCGCCATAGCAAGGTTCGAACAAGGACCGTTGCTTGTCCGATGGAATCTCTATACTTACACGAATGTGTCCACAATTATACGTTGCAATAAATGAATATCTTTAGATTACTAGTAGATTCTAATTTCTGTTCGTACTTCGATTGAAATTACTAAAAAAGATAGATTATTAAGATAATGCAAAAAATAAATTTTATTCAAACGATTTTTGTTTTCCTTTTTTACTAATATGTTCGACAGTCAAAAACAGAGCATGTTGTGTAGAAATTATTTATTTGCAGCAAAAAAATTGCTTATATTGTATTATTTGAAAGAAAAAAAAAAACACGTGCAACATAACGCTTAGATATTTTAACTGGTGTAGTTCTAACTGATATTCAAAAGTTTATTTTTTAATAAGATAATAATCCTAAATTTGTATTTTGAAAATTTTATTAGCAATATTATAATATTGTTTATTCATGTACTGACAAACAGAAAATGTCCTAATACGGTTCTATCTTTTTTGCTGAAGTATTTTCAAAGTATGTGTCAATGATTCATCTTCTTAAAAATGTTATAAAATGAAATATTAATTTTTATCAGATCTAGCTACCTACGGATGTCAAGTACACCAAATACTCAAAAGATAAAAAGGAGAGAAATAATCCGTTCTCGATGCAGTTTAATTAAAAAATAAATATCTTTATATTTTCCTTTTAATTATTTTTATTCATCTGTTACCAAGTACGCAAAACATTTGTCGGCTACCTTTTATCATTAAGCTTGCCATACCCAGTTTTGTTATTGTATCATTTTAAGTATCAGATTCAACATGCGACAAATTTTCTGGAATATAAATCAATTTTCCAGGCACATAGGTTATTGAATGAGATAATCTAAACCAATGTCATCAGGTAGGCCAAAAAGACTATCAAATCTTTATGTCAGCTTTGATATGGACATGTTTTTTAATCTAAAGGTCACTGTGTTGTTCAGTCCCAGTAATTACGTCTAGTGATTCTTCTTCAAGAACACTAACCTTTGTAGGAGTAAGTGCCATTTACCTATATAATACTGGCTTAAAGTCTCAATTGTCTTTTTTTCTAAAGAAGAACACTTCTGGTAACATATTCGGAAGAATATCGAAATTGCTGTCTATGATTTTTTCTTCGATTGTCTAGATAAGCTTCCGGGAAATTTAAGTATGAACCATGTTGTCAATAAACGTATGGTTGTGGTCGCGAGCCTCGTTGTAGCTTCGTTCATCCACACCAAGTTCACAGTATACCACTGCTACACATGCTTTCCAGTCAGCTATGCCAACATTACCAGTTTTGCCAAAATTCCAGCAAATTGAACCTAGATATTGTATCGTCTGATAAAATTGATGCTGGTGATGATTCTGCTTGAGCTGGCACCGGGTAGAAATAACTGGCGCAGATACAGATACACTTGAACTTGACTCAACAGATATTAATGGAGTGAATACGGATGGCCATGGTGTTAGATAAGATTATTAGTAAATAGATTATCATCTAAAAGATAATCAAGGCTTGGTGTCGTAAGCAATGGATCCGTTGACGACCAATAAGAAGACATGGTATTGTTTGAATCTGGAATTGACGTTAACGGTTCTTCAGTAGTGGTAGATTGGAGAAATGAAATGCCGGTTGTACCTTAGCTTCTTCCGTAGCTCCCTCTAGTTTCTGAGGATTGCCAAATGGCATTAAACTGTCGGATGAAGTATTATAGCTTGGCAAATTTACATCGACCTGATGGCTATTCACAACATCTGGGTCTTCTTCATTATTTATGCCAAAGTCTGGTTGAGTATTAATATTTTCATATTCGACTGTGTTGGTATTCATGGCCTTGCATCTCTTACAACAGGTTCTTCATGCCTTCTTAGATTCCTTGAAAAGCGCACCGGATAATCTTCATCACAACCATATTTACAAGCGACTTTTCTTTCGTACCGGTCTGGGATATGCCTATCCCATGGAATGTCTGTGTCATAGCCTACACAGCACTCTCTACACACAAACTTCCTTGTAAGATAGGGTAGTTTAGGTATTTTCGGTAACTTCGGCAAACTGCAAAATACAAATTTTGAAAATATTTTTACAATTAAAAAGCTATTTCCTTTTTACTTTCTATTAACAACTGTATTAATGCGATTATGATGAACAATTTGAATCTTTTTTTAAGACTTAATCTTGTAATTGGGGTCTGACAGCTTATCAATGATTTCAAAGGGACCCACCCATCTACATGTATTCTTTTGTTTTGGGATTCTACATTGAGTCTTCACTTCTTTAGTCAGCCATACTTTATCACGGATCTGGTAAGAAATTGAATTTGAACGGTATTATATTGTTTTTTCTGACGGTCAGACGCAAGTGACATACTATGACACGCGATTTCATGCATTTTATTCATGATAACACGCTTTTGCTGTATGATATTTCTTGGCGACACTGTCTCGGTTTCGGGTTTATTTGCACCGAACAATAGATCTGCGAAAAAATGGTTCTTGACCTAACATCATTTTACTGGGAGTATATCCTGTGGATTCTTGTACAGAGGATCTGTAAGCTAAAAGAAAAAATGGCAAATGACTATCCAAATCTCTTTGGCTACAATCAACGACTTTTGCTTATATGTCTGCCAGAGTTTTAAAAATTCTTTCACAAAGTCCATTAGTTTGGGGATAATATGGGGAACACATTGTTTCATCAATATCTAAAATAGAACATAACTCTTGAAATATATTTGACTAAAATTTTCTCCATTGATCAGTTATAATCTGTCTTGGGATCTAAAATCTACTAACAAATTCTATAACTAAAATATCAGCACACGTTTAAGCTTCTTGGTTCAGAAATGGATATAACCCTACCCATTAGTGAAATGGCCTATAATAATTAATATAAATTTGTTGCCCAAATTTGACAAAGGTTAAGGTCCAAAAAGGTCAAGGTTCAATAGGACACCCAACTTGGTACTGCTTCATTTCATTTTGGCTTTGGCTCTTGTAAAAGGCAACTTCCTTGCTTGGCATATTTCACAACTTAACACCAGTCTTCTATGTCTTCTTGGCTGTTCACCCAATAAAATAACTTCTGCAGTTTATATTTAGTTTTAGTAATACGTAAATGACCTGCCGTTCTATTGTCACGTATTAAAGTCATATTTGTATTTCTCATATTTTCGGGAACTATCAACTGCCAATGATAAAAGTCATCAATATTGTACCATTTTATATACAATATGTTATTATGTAATATAATTCTATCCCACTGGGACCAGTGTCTTTTAAGATCAGAATTTTTATTGGCAATTTCAGTCCAAGGAGATCTTTTATTTTCTTTCTTCCAAGAAATTTAAGATTTTCATATTTTAACAACTCTTTAAGTATTTGTTCAGTTTCAATTGATTTTATCCATTGATCCCTGGTTTCGCTGTCAGCAGAAAGTCCAGCCGATTGCTGGTTCTATTTCAGTGTTTTCCTGGGCCCTTGGATTACAATCTTCTCTATTCATTGAAACTATTGTTTCCAAAGCTTCCTTATTCTCAGGGATTTCGGGATGTACCATTCTACAGGACCTTTTAATTTCTTCTTCATTTAAAGACATCTCTTTTTTTCACAATAGTTACAATTTTCACATGGCCTCCTTGACAAACCATCACAGTTTCCATGTTTTGTGCAACTACGAGGAGTTATTTCAAAATGATTTTATAAAGGACCTGTAATAGCTAGCAGTTCCCAGAAAACTACGAATCTCTTTAACAGTAGTAGGAATTGGCCATTTAGTAATTGCCTCAATTTTGCTTGTTTCTGTTTGCACACAATATTCCGAAACTGTATGACCTAAGAAATTAACCTTTCCCTTGAAAAGAAAAACATTTGTTTGGTGACACCTTCAATTTTGCATTACTAAGTATCTGTAAAATTAAATCTAATCTTTACAGGTGGTCATCAAAAGTCTTGGCATACAAAATCGGTTCATCTAAATAAATCAGGCATTTGTTATATTGTAAACCAGCCATAACCAATTCCATTAAACGTTGATAAGTACTGGCACTATTGCACATGCCCATAGGCATAACTTTAAATGCATACTGGCCTTTATGGCAAACAAAAGATGTTTTATCCTGATCATCAGGGTGCATCTGTACTTGATAATAACCTGAAGTACAGTCTAATGTTGAAAACCATGTGGCGCCCTGAAGTGAATCCAGACACGGGGTAGGGGATATGAATCTTTCAAGGTCAAAGCATTGATTTTACTGTAATCTACACAAAGCCTAATTTCACCTGAACCCTTTCTTACAGGGACAATGGGACTATTCCATGGTCCAGCACTCGGTGCTATTAAATCGGCATCTATCATTCTCTGTATTTCGGTTTCTACTCCCTCTCTCATACTTATAGGTAATCGTCTAGACTGTTGTTTAATAGGGGGTGCCAGTCTTGTATTTACTTAATGTTGTGTTATATCTGTCTGACCTATGTCAGTTTTTGACTTGAAAAATACATTTTGATGTTTAATAAGTTACTTTTGACCTCTAACAGTTGGGACTGTATTAATTTTGATTTACACCATTCATATATTTCCTTCAAATGCTATGGAATAGGTTCTTTATAATCGGCATTTTCTTACATTCTGTTAACTCGTTCAAGGTCAAAATTATCAAGGTCACCTATATCTAGTACATCAACTGGTACTACTTGACCGGCATTGGTATTTTTATACAACTTTTACGGCTTAGTGGTTATACTCATTATACGTAATTGAATGAAATCATTGTCCAAGGACACAAAATATTTTCCTAGTAATACACCATTGTTTTGCCAGTAAACATTAACAGACTTTATCATTCCTATTTGCAAATTAATATCCTGGTCATCTATGGTACCTTTCACTATGGCCTCACTGGCAGGAAGGACTGTTGCATTTTCAGCTAATCTTATTTTGTATACAGTAGGTGTTTTCTCTTCTAAAACACAGGGTACAACTTCTCCACCTAGTATTATGGAGGAGGCACTGATGTCAATCTGTCCCTTATTTTGATATAGGAAATTAAATCCTATCACCATAGGTACTTCAACATCTGCCAACACAAATTTCTCTTTATACATTTTCTGACCTATAGATACGGATAGCTAAACTGTTATTTCGGTTTGTATGTTTTTTCCATCTGCACTTTTTAAGGTAGAACTATTGTCTATTTTATCTGGCATTTTACACTTCAATGCTAATTCTTCATATTTCTTGGGATGCAAAATACTACATGTTGCACCTGTATCCACTAGGGCTTTTATTTTCATATCTTGTATATTTACTCTTATATAAATTTCATTATAATTAATGGGTCTTTTTAAAACTGATGCTGTATCTTGACTCACAGTTACAGCCTATTTTCCTGGTTCTTTCCTTGGGGTTGGCTACTAAATTGTTCATTTTGCCAATTCTTGCTGTAATGTCTAGTTTATTTTACATTATTTTTTCTAGCATAACATTTTTATTGTGATATTTGTTAAAGGATAGGTTACTGGGTATATTCTGGGACGAAAATGACTTCTTTTTCCACATTGGTAACATAAGTAACCTCTATCATCTGATCTTGTTTTTGGTGATGTAGCAGCATTTTCTATTTTAGCTAATCGATTCTCTAGGTTACAAATATCTTATTCTTGTAAATTCTTGTAAGGATTGCTGACAGACTATAACACCTCGACTAAAAATCGTCTGTCTTGTTCTCTCCTGAAGGAAAAGCTGACTCTCTAAAGTTACAATGATTGCATTATGCATGTTTTCTTGGCGTGATTGCTGAACATAAAATTTAAGTTCCCTATCATCTAAGGCCTGAATAAAATACACAATGGACTCTTGCTCAACGGTTGCTGATGTACTTCCAGGAAAATCTTTCCTGGTTAAAATTTTCATATCTGCAGCAAGTTCTTGTATGCACTCGTTTCTCTTCTGTTTCCTAGCCCGTAACTTGGCTTTATGAAAATTTTTCTGATTACTGGGCTTCTTTGAGTACTTATACTATACGGTTAAAATTAATCTGATCATTTTCATCTATTTCATTGATAACATTTTGGGCTTTTCCCCATAGGTTTATTATAAGATTCATGGCCTTGTCAATATCTGACCAACCATTCATTTTGGCCACAAGGTTATATTGACGTAAGTAGACATAAAAAGATGACGTACCATCAAATGTCGCTGGTTTCAGATTTCTCTTCTGGAACAAATGACTAGTTTCCTCATAATTAGAATACATATACGGGTTATTTGTTCTGGGGTGAACTGAATTGTCATTAACTTGTACGTTATTTTGGACATACTCTCTTTGGGGTTGTTCTTTTTCATAATTAAACCTAGGATGGTTTGCTACATGAGTTTGTGGTTGTTCATCTATACAGTCGTAATAATATGTTGCCACCTCCGCTCTGTTGCGCATGAGCCGGTTTCCTACTGTATAATACATGCGCCCACTCGTACCACCGAGAACCTGCTCGCCAATTAAACCATGTGGACGAGACATTTCAAAACACAAAGGATTTTCAGGGTGAGGTCTTCCAGCAACCTGGGTTTTCAAACCAACATTGGGTTGCCCACTGGTCTTGGTCCGAATGTTGTTGCCAACGACTCTATTGATAACCACTCCACGCCCAATCACGGTCTCCATATCCCCAATGTACTGGTCTTGTCCATTGTACCTGCTTGCCGTGCAATGATCTTGACCATTAAACACCAGGGAACTAGCTGTCTCCTCCATGGTCTTATAAAATGGGTTTGACTGTATCTGCCTTGAAACTTTGAATGTTATTTCTCCACTTGGGATTGCGATAATTTCCCCACATTGATCCATTCTAGGAGTGAGTGGCGATCCAGGCTTCTGGACTACAGGACTACTATCTGGGTCATGACTTGCTTGGTCACCATGGGCGGTGATGTCCCCTTCTAGGTTAAAGTCCCAAAAAGTACTCTGGTCTTCGTTACTACTCAGTGTCTGTATTATCTAAGTAAACTGATCACAAAGTATTCAAACAATTGATTCGCTATAACCTTTAATTTCTATTACTGATCAAAATGACAAGAAAATAAATGTTCATTAAGACTAGGTTTCCCTGTATGTTAAGGAAAGAAATATTAATGTTACACTGTAAACACAATAATATGTAACAAGTTATGTTATTTAATGATAAATTAATAATATATATATACAATACATACGGTAGAAGATGATAAAAATGAAAAAGGTGTTCCTTTCATGTATAAATGGGACAACAATAAGAAAGAAGATTATATTAATATTATGTCAAGTCGTAATGTTGAAGAAAATCTTAAAACTATTTCCCAAGATATTGTAATTGCAGAAAATAGTTCGCATATAAATGATAGTTTGAAAAAACTTTGTAATGTTTAAGACGATATTTGCTCCCCTTTGTTTAAAAAGAGAATAAATTCAAACAAGAAAGCCTACCAATATAAATGTGCCTTATTTTGATGGAGAGTGTAAACATTTGAAACAGAATTATTATAGATGTTTAAATATGTTCAGAAATTATTCATGTGATGAAAACAGGGTAGCTATGGTAAAGGCCAGGGGTGAATATAAAAAAACTGTTAGAAAAAAGAAATTCCTTCATGACAAAGATCAGTCTAAAAAACTTGAAAATGAACGTGTTTTGAATGCTACAGCATACTGGAAGATGCTAAGAGGTACTGTTGTAAATAAATGTATTAATAGTAGTTTGTCATCGAATGATTTTCAACGTTATTTTAAAGCTATAAATGATCCTGATTCAGTTTTTTATCAACCAGATGAAGATGTTTTATATTTTAATAATAGGTACTTGGATGGGGAATTAAATATTATGTTTTCTGAGTTAAATATACCATTTAGTAACCTGGAAATAATAAAAGCATGCAAAAACTTAAACTCTGGGAAATCAGCAGGTTCCGACTACTTATTAAATGAATTTTTTAAATACGGTTTCTGTTCAACACATTTTGTTAATGCTTTAAATACTCTTTTTAATAAAATATTTGATTGTAAGGTTACTTTCCGGAACAATGGACCGAAGGCTTTATAGTACCGCTTCATAAAAAGGGTGACATTAATGACCCAAGTAATTATAGAGGAATAACTTTACTTAGTTCTTTTGGTAAATTATTTACACAAATTTTAAACGATAGATTAAATACTTGAGCAGAAAAATATCACGTCTACATTGAAGCTCAGTCCGGTTTTAGACAACAAATGGGAACCGTAGATAACATTTTTGTTTTGCACGGCCTTATTACGTTTATGTTGAATAACAATAAGAAACTATATGCTGCGTTTGTTGATTTTACTAAGGCTTTTGACTATTTAGTTAGAGATATTATATGGTTTAAATTAATTAAATATGGTGTAAGAGGTAAAATGTTAGACGTTATTAAATCAATGTACGAAAAGGTAAGATCGAGAATAAAATATCAAAATGTTTTGAGTGAAGAATTTTCATTTGTGTTAGGCATCCCCACGGAGAGTCTTTATCACCTTTTTTGTTCGCCATGTATCTAAATGACATAGAAGAATATTTTATTATGAATAAGTTTGAAGGAGTTAATATAGGTTTCTTAAAATTGTTTTTACTTTTATATGCAGATGATATCGTTATTCTATCTGGAACAGAAGAAGGCTTACATAAAGGTTTATTGTTATTGGAGAATAATTGTGATAAGTGGTGATTAACTGTAAATATCAAGAAAACTAAAATAATGATTTTCAGAAAAGGCAGACTAAGACATAACATCGTATATAAAGAAGAAAATTTAGAAATTGCCGAAAAATTTACTTATTTAGGAGTAGTCTTTACAACTGGTGGATCTTTTAATACTTCTTTTGAAACACTATCTGGTCAGGCTTTGAAGGCATTATATAAATAACAACTAGATTTGATTAAATTCCCATGTGTAACTTTGAAATATAAACTAGACCTTTTTGATGAATTGATCTCACCAATTTTGAACTATGCTTCAGAGTTAAGCGGTATATATGATTGTTGTAAATTAGAAAAAGTGCAATTAAATTTTTGTAAAAAAATGTTAGGCGTCAGATTGCAAACTCAGAACAATTTTGAAATGCAGAAGAATTGTAAGTGTAATAAAATACTTGTTTAAAATTATACAGCTTGAAGATATAAAATGTGTTAAAAAAGTTTATGATTTATTGTACAGAGAGTTACAGGTAAGACCTAACAAAAAACATGGGTTAGAAGTGTTAAAGATTTATAACAGTCGCTTGGTTTTAATGATGAATGGATATCTCAAGGCGTAGGCAATGTAGATGTATTTATTAGTTTAGTAAAACAAAGAGTAAATGATGTTTTTATCCAAGATTGGTTTTCAGAAATAAATAACTCAACTAGAGCTCGTACATATGTAATATTTGCAGATTTTAAATTTCAAAAGTACTTAAACTGTATTAATATTGAAAAATTTAGAATTGCTCTGTCCCGGCTAAGAGTTTCTTCAAATAGACTCGAGATTGAAACCGGCAGGTGAAATAAACCTAGTGCAATACCTTTTGATGATAGGAAATGTAAAAATTGTTTTATTCTGGAAGATGAATTTCACTTTATTTTAGAATGTTCTCTATATAATGAATTACGAAAAAATTATATAAAAAAAAACATTTTAGAAATGACCAAATATACCTAAATTTGTTACATTGATGAATTCAGAAAATGAAATAGAAATTAGAAACTTATCAATGTATATATTTAAAGCTTTCGATGTTCAAACACTATTCTTTACAGGTAATCAAAAGTTTGTCCCAAACGCTTTATCACTGTTTCTTACATACACTTATTTTTGTTTTGTTTTGTGATTTACTTCCTTATTAATAGGATGGTATCTGTCCTTAGTATTTATTTACCAGTATATGAATTGAGACATGTTGATAGTATATTCTATTTATAGTGAACGTTTTCTGATTGCTAAAAATACTGTGTAACTTAATGATATATGTTTTTTTAAGTTGTGACATTGACCATTATGATTGTATTGTATTATTTGTTATATGTACTGTGTATGCATGGGCATATTGCCCAAATGTACTGTGAAATAAACTATTGAAACTATTCAATATATCTGTAATAAATTCTAGTTTGTTAAAAAGTTGTAATTAATTCATTCAATCATTGTGCCTTTTATGCAAAAATATCTCCAAATATTTTCTAACTAAACAAATCTTCCACAGCTGCATAAATACCTCTCGCACGCTTCTTTTTTAAGAAACAAACTTGTTATTATCATTATCATCATTATTTTATAATTTATATGTTACAAAATAATGATCTTACATTTGCACTCTTTATATCAAAGTCTTGTAACTTGACTCTCGGTAAGATCTGTTTTCATCATGTGTGACTTGACTCTCGGTAAGATCTGTTTTCATCATGTGTGACTTAACATTCTGCATATTAATGCAGTGAATTAGAAGTAAATTAATTTTCCCTGTTTCATTGTTACTGTTCGCTTTAGGTGGCACTTTGAAACGCACGGTTTTCTCGGCTTTAATGAACAACGTGGTCATTCAGCGCTAGGACAGGCGACGATAATGTTTGAAGAAAATCTATATCTTAGTTATCTTTAAATATAAAATTGCGCCATGTTATTAAGATTTTTCTTCATATATGTTAGCATTGTTAATGTGGATATGTTAACATGAAAATTAAGCTGATTATTATTAACCTTTGACGTTTCATTGGTACTTTATAAATGTTTGTACTTTTCACTTATAACAAATTAAGCAATTTGAACTGTTTATAGTCGTTTCTTTTCCCTTTTTTACTTGTTAACTTCACAAACAGTTTGCAAAGATCTAGGTAAGTACAGAAGAAGACTTCTTTATTTCAAAATCTACATATGAACAACAACAGTATGGTTAGGCTAAGATTTGACACAAAATAAAACAACAACACCTTGAGTAATACAATGCAATACACAGTACAACACAATACACTGACGGACATTGCATAATGAAATTACTTACTATCAACATATATCAACAAATTGTAACATACATATTCTGTGATAACTGTATGATATCACTTTATTTTAATTTTTATTAAAACCGCTGCTGTATTTATTCATACATGTATATTTCTTTGATTGTTTGGGTTATTACGTTATTCCGTATGTGTTCTTGTTACTACAAATAAATGGTAACAAATGTCTACTTGTATTGTTATATTATGCTCATTTATAAACATTTATAACTATTAGTATTGCTGACCGTATACAAATGTGAATATGAACATTGACCTGACCTTATTACTTAATAAAAACCCACAAAAAACACTAGAATTTCCAAATAACACATGAATTGTGCACTAAAAAATTACAAAAGCGTAGCAAATAGTATCTTTGAGTAGCTTTGGAATACTTTCCTGCAACTGATAAACTACATAAATAATAAGTTTCTTGTAAAGAATATTTAAACTTAATAAATATTGAGATAAAAACCGATGTTTTTACAAAAAGACAATGAGCTTGTAGGTTAGATAGTTACCACACTCGGATTAGGTTTGCTTAGTATTTACTAACCCGGGTGACCTTTTAAAAACCTCGATCGCTACGCTCTTTTGGTCTTCAAATCGCACCCGGGTCTGTATTATTATTTATATTATGCAGTACGGTAACTATTACTTGACAGCAGTTATAAGAACAGCTCATGCAAAAACAGTCAGATAAACACATTGTGGGGGTATTAAGTGCTCTATCAAGCACACACTGTAAGTCATTACATAACAACACATTTATAAAAATGTTGTACATAATAGAATCAGATTAAGTTCGGCCCTAGAATGAACTCAGCCCCAAGTCAGTCTTTTTATGATTATGGTTGAGTTTTTATTTGTTTAGCTGAAAAAAGTATGTAGTATGTTTTCTTTTCTTACTTTTCCAGGTAAAAAGTTAAATGTGTTACATTAATGTGTGTCTATGAAAATGATAAACTGCTCTGTTTAAAGTGGTTAACTTTGGGGACTTTTTACATTTTACAAATAAATGGCATTAAAATATTGTATGGATAATATTTCTTGAACATATTACCACTATATTTAAAGCAAAAAAGCTTCCACAATATATTCTTATATACTTAGATATCTAGAAATCATGATCTTTCCTAAGATTATCAAAATAGTTGCTGCGCTATAAATTTCACTTGTTGTATACTGTTTTTGAAAAATACAAGTGTATAAAATGATAAAACGAACACTGCGTTTAACAACTTTTTTGTTAAGATAATGTTATTCTTTTTATTTTTATTTTAATAGATAGAAGATACCGGTAAATATATAAGTTTATAACCTAGATAAAAAACAATTACACAGAAATATATATGAATATATAGGCACAAAATAAAAGTATTCAAGTCAAGTAAAGAAACAATTATGCATCAATAAAACGTGGTTTCTGTTTCGTGAAGTTATACTTTTAAGAGGTACCCCAAGCCAACAAGCATACAATTAATACTTAAGCATATATATAGCACTTCTGGAGTTGTTGCACCGTTGATCATTCCTGAAAAATACCAATAATGTTTAAAAACAAAATAAACTCAATATCGAAATGAAACCTCAATCATTGTGAATGATGTTTACGGTTATGATACAATATGTTAACACCTCAAAATAGTTAAGTATACCATTATTTTATTAGATATTTAACTTTCCTTCCATGTAGTTGCAAAATTGAACTCATTCATTGTAAATCTATAAGACATAAATTAATCCCAAAACTTGAGATGATGGTTACATTATTCAAATACATTTTTAACAGTTGTTGTAATTATTTTAACATTGGTCCTCCATAGCCGGAAATTAAACATTTTTTTCATGATAACATATTTTGAAGTATAATTTAAACATAGATGCAACTCATTGGTCCAAACAGTAGTCAACAGAACAATAAATTAAATCATATTCACTGGGTGTAGTATCATATTCTATGGCTGGATTGTTTTTTTTTTCCAAACCTAAAAAAAGAATGAGACTCATATACGAGTCTGGTTCTAATTTTAGAAGGGGGAAATCCAATTCAGCCAGTGAACATGATACTACATCAAGTGAATATTCTTTAATAATGTAATCTATTGACTAATGTTTGGACCACTGAGATTTAAGCTATTTTTAGATCATACAGTTAGGGTCATTATAATTAACATATTTTCATCATACTTTACACTTATTTTTCCAAATAGTCCAGGCAGTTAAACGGACTAACCTGGCAGATTTAGACTTAAACATGAATTTTCTATAAAAAATATAATGGTTGAATTTAATAACTGATATTTACCTGTTGTAATTTTAAAATGTTCATATGATGTTGATGCAATCATCTTGGACGATGTCTGAGTTTCTAAAAAAAGTAGTATGACAATTAGATTAATATTTCAGAACGAAACAAGAATATCGATATAAGTGATACTATTTCGAATGTCTGTATAGGTGCAGTCGCTTAATGACCATCTCGTTTGTTATGTTCTTTTTATTTCTCAATTTTATTCTTTACAACTACGAATTGTATTTACTAGGCGAAGTTTATGGAAATTACAATTAAATACTCATTATCTTGGATGTATATCTATGTGACATTAACAATCAAATTGATATTATATACCTAACGACTTATGTTGAGGTCTATGAACAGATTTTCAGCCCCGAGTAAAGTTATAATGCTGTGGACGAAAATCTGAGTTCGATATAGTTTTTAAAAATGTAAGAAAAAACATTTAAGTCTTAATTTATTATATAGTATACGCTGGCTACAATAAAGGATATGTTTATCTTTTGAAAGAATATAACGCAATTGCACTATCATGAGGTCTACACGTCCTTTAGTGGTCTCCGCAACTTATTTGCGGGCTCGCGACGCCAACGCGAATCAGCAAATAAGAACAGCAATTATCTTAAGGCCATCCGAAATAACGGTAATATTATTAGTTATAAAGATTGTTGACAGGTTATATGGCCCTATATAAACGGCTATTTGTAAATATGACCGAGCCGCTAGGCGAGGGTTATATTGCAAACAGCCGTTTATATACGGCCATATAACATGTCAACAATCTTTATAACGAATTTATAATACAGCAAGCATCATTTTTAGAGGAATAAAGCGAGATTTCTTTATAAATCGACAGCAGCCGTGTATATAAAGCTATATAAACGTCACGATTATCCAATGAAAAGCGACGTTACAAACGTGCAGTATTATAATAATATTTGTCCGACGTTATTGACGGCACGTTCAACTTTATGACGATCTGTCCAAAATTTTATATTAAATATATTTTTTATTCAATTTGGCTGAAAACCAATTATGCCTCAGAAATGCTATCAATTTTATTTCTCTACACATGTTATTGTTGAAACCTTCTTACAGTTCCAAAAATGACTCATTTGCCATTTGAATAAACTGTCTTTTGCTTCTTCTGCTCTGTTGACAATTAACAAGATTATAGTGAATTTATATTAAGAATGGAAGTCAAAATTCTTCTTTGTCTACATTTTGTCTTCACGACTCATTATTGAACATTTGGCGCTACTGTGTAGTTGTTCAGTATTTAATATTCTCTAAATCCATTGTCTAAACATTACAAAACACATGTTTGACCTTTCTAAAGAATTTAAGAAACTGAATTGGTCATAATGTGCTTTAAAAACACATATCTTTTAGATACATTTTTCATATATTTGAACTTTCACTGTCAGTTATGGACTGTTTTGGAAGCGGTTTAAATTATTAACTTGCGCGCGAAGTTAGCACGATATAGTATTAACTTGCTTATTTAGCTACTTCGATTTTGTTTATACTGTAGAATGTATAAAACCGATTGTCGATGAAAGTGGAATGCACTTATTTTCATTACATTAGTCTACTTATACACTTTTTTATGTGTATATCAACCTTGAACCTGCGCATACATGTATATAAGTCAAAGAAAGATACTGGCATTGAAACAAGACTACAGTTAAATATTAAGCATGAATTTAGATCAAAGCTGAACAACATGGAATTTACGAATCCTGCATTTTGCTCACTAGTAATCTTGTTACCTGCTGCTAGTGTATTTGAACTTGTTGTTCCACCATCTGGCTTAGCTGTAATATAAAGTGTGGGAACAATTTAACAAATACATTTTTCTATTAATGCATAGCTTAATAAGCTGTTTATGTTTAGTTGTATAACTCTGAAATGCATATACATAATGTAACATCAATATGTTGCTCTTTCATCATTTTCTTATAAAAAATATTTGAAATTATTTGTTACAGATTCTTTTTAGCTATATCAATTTTTCTCCATTGATAGTTCTAGTTTAAAGTTACTCTCCCGTGCAAAACGCGCCTTCTTTGGTATATGGAACCTTGGAATGACTACAGATGGAATTTGAAAACAACCGAGAATATAGACAGTGTCAACCAAATAGCTCCCAGTAAGATAGTACAAATTTAAATCATGTAAAGAACACATATTATGTCCGCATATATTGAAAGAGTTCATGTTCCAGATAAATAACATAGAAGGGTTGCTATCGAAATAATAAAATATGCAAATGAAGATCATACGAGGGTTGTTCAAAAAAGTATAAGGACTGCAGTTCTACTATTCACATATTTCAATTAAACTGCACATTTTTACAAGAAAATAATATCGGGACATATCCTCTATATAAAGTGAAAGAATCAATAAGATATGTTTTGAAATTAAGAGTATATGAACAGCCCACGTATATACATCAAAGCGTCGTAATAATATTGTTTATTTTTCTTCTGGTAAAAATACAGCCAACCCCGGCATTTATGAATCAAAACCATTAGAAAAGCAAAAGTAGAACAGCAAATCATACATAAAATCGGATTAATAATTTTGAATGAAAAGCAATCATGCAAGGAAAACAAATTCAAGTAAATACACTTAATGTAGAAAATATGTGCTAAAATATCTGTGTCACGGTGATTGAAATCGTCCAAAAAATAATGAATCATCCGTGTTGAAGCAAAAGTTTTATGGATGAGCTTCAATTGACAATTTACTCATTTATTTTTTTACCATATTAATCGGACAAGTGTGATACTAGGAAGGTCAGACTACTATTCCCTCTTAACAGTTCCTCTAACTCTTATGTATAGTCTGCATATGGGTAGACTGCTACATGTCTTTAAGTTTTGAGGTAAAGCCTTCATTCTTGAGGATTTATTTATGAATAAAATCATGAGTGACGAAAAATGAAACAAACACAATCTAGAATTTTGCAGGGGTGTCATGTCACATGTTCCAAAAGATATATAGAGGATTTTTGTTTAGTTCAGTGTAAGATCAGAATATATTTCACCGAGTGAGCACCAAAAGGTATATTTCACGAGTGGCGCAGTCTATAATTATATAAACAAATTTTATTTTTAATATATGCAAAGAAACGTTTTAAAAAAGACATAAAAGCTAATACTGAATGAAAAGTGCGCCAAATAATAATACAACGTGACGTCGTAAATAACGTCACGTCATTCAGTTGGTACCCATTACTGTGCACGCTGGCATTTCACTTAAACACCTTAATGGGTTTAAACTTAAAACAGTGAAATTATACCAAAGTGGTATGTAGTCGTCCGTCTTTCCGTGCATTCGGTAGTCTGTCCGTCCACAAACTGGATTCTGTGATTACGTAAAATGTACTGAAAATGTTTCTATGAAATCTGATATATGAATAGATTGCAATCTGAAGATTATGCAAGTTTTTTTCCTTTTATTTCTGTTGAAAGCTTTGGTTGCTATGGCAAGAAATAGACTGAAAATATGGAAAATGTGACACAAAAACTAAATCCTGCGGTGACGCGAAAAAGTTCTAAAAATATTTGTACAAAACTTAAAATATGGATAGATGGCAGTATTGAGATTATGCACATTATTTTAATGTTGACATAAAGGAGTAGGTTGAGTGCTGTTCTACACATTAAGAATCGGCCACCTCGTCAAGATTACTTATTCAAGTTTTAACTCTTTTTCTGCATAAATAACTTCAAACTTCGAATATATGTTTTTGATTATCAACCACATCATATCTAACAAAGTTTACAACTCTTGCACAAAAAATCTCAAAACTACTCTATTGAACCTAGAATTTCCTTGGAAGGATAACTTTGCATATGTCTTTAATGTGTTGTTGAAGTGGTTAAATGTTAAGGACTAATGGAAAAGGTAGGGAATGTTTCAGTAATAACTTCAATCAGAAGTTAATTAGAACTTATTAAAGTGATAAATCTATTGATCACTTACTGACATCAGTGTAGAACCTTGGGTTGTTTTTTGAGGTATACGTGTTCCCATACGGATCTCCACTTACTGTAACATAACACTCAAATGCCAGATTGTTATCCCTATTGGCATCAGCTGCTGTTACGTTGTACTTGATTGAAGCCACTCGTGTATATCCGCACTGGTTGTCACTGACTGCAGTGCCCTCATCAAATGTACCTTGCGGTGGTTGATAGCCAATAAAGTCATCATTCTGAGAAGTTTCCGATGTTCTATGCCATCGAATAATAGTTCCTTGTAAGCTTCCTATATTTGCTTTACAAGTTAGTTCCAACTCATCTCCTACCTCAGCAGTGGTCATGTCAGATGGCGACCCTCCTTGTACTTTGAAACCATTCTTCTTTACATTTAATGATGTAACTTGTGGTTTTACTAAAAAAAAATTATAACAATAAGAATTATCATACATAAATATGTTGATATAAGTTCTGATTTACTATGCAAACAGTAAATATAAATATTTTGAAATTAAATATTAGATTATGTTATTATCTTAAGTTTGTTAGTAATGAATAAATTGCGTTCATTAAAATCATCAACACGACTGCACGTCCTAGCAAATCTAATTAATTGAGAAATACACACCCCATATGATGTAGCATGAGGTACATCTCCATATAAATGTGGGTAGTTAACAATATAGAAATGAAAATCATCTCTTTTCTCTTTAAAATCGTGCTAATGACATGTGACATTTAGTCGACTTTGCGATGATTTCGCTCATGCGCTACTTTTTTATCCGGACATTGATCACAACGATTCTTTTATTATTATTAATTTGACATAAAAATTAACTTAATAAATAAAGAAGAATATGCACCGACACACACATACATTATATGGCCAAATGAATCCTACTAAATGTATTTGAAAAGATGGATGAACTTTAAATGGAATATTATGTATTCATAAGGATACCATATTATAATTTTAAGTTATTAATTGCAAGTTATAGAAAAATGAAGAATTGCAAAATACACAATTTTGCTTATGATAATGACTGTACTAATCATTATCGAATTGTCTTTCTGTTTCAACGAAGTCATGATAATTGCAGGTACACATAATAAAACACCCCCTTTTGAAATAGCTTATTGCTCTTTTAAGCATTGTTTGTTGAAAACGCTCTTAGAGCAATTCACAAATATATTACTTACAATTAAAGTATTTTTGTTCACTAAGGATGCATTTATACATATTTAAAAAAAAAAAAAAAAATTACTTGTTAATTAGTAAAGTAAGAATACCTAATAACCTTTTTATCTGTGATAATGAACTTTACTCTGTTACACCTACTGATACAACATATTTATATATCGATGGTTTGAAAATATAAATGAAGCAAACGTTTTCTATTATTCTTATAATATTAACTTAATTAGTCTATAAGAATTGTTTAAGTTTGATTGTGCTTAAAGCTATAAGCTCTCTCTATAAACATGATAAAGACCCTCAAATAAATTCCCGGATCCAACCAGTACTAAATAATGCTTGTGGAGTTTCTTGCTAACAGCCTCCCCTTTATGGGATGTGAATCCGCACGGTTAACAGTACGTAGATTACAAGTCCGATGATTTAACCACTCGACCATGCTGCCTCTTTGTATTTAGGTTCTAAACCTTTTAGACAATCTGATATTCCTATGTCATGAGCCAAGAAATAGACAGTTTACACTTTACATCACTCGGTATATACAGACGAGGGGCGTCCGTGACCGAGTGGTTAAGGTTGTTGACTTCAAACCACTTGCCCATCACCACTGTGGGTTCGAATTTCGACACGGACTTTGGATTCTTTCATGTGAGGAAACTATCCAGCTAGCTTACGGAATGTCAATGGTTCTACTCAGGTGCCCGTTCATGCCTGAATAATGCAAAGAAGGGCACTTGAGGTATTCCTCCACCAGTAAAGCTGGAACGTCGCTATATGACCTATACGGTGTCAGTATGACGTAAAACTCAAACAAACACACAAATTGTACAAACGAAAGATCTAAACTGGATTTTCCTTTTACAAACAATATCTTGCATTTTGTACTCAATCTTGCTTTAATTTTAAAGTGAAATGACGATAGAGAACGAACGAAGTAAACCTTACCAAAGGCCGAAAAAGTAGCATTCATGTCAGTTGAAACTAAAGTTCCTTTTGTAGGGCTTTCAATTACAGTTCCTTTCGTGGAACTTTCATACAACAGTGAACATCTATAAGCTCTGGCATCATCACAAACTAACTTCTCAATGCTCATTGACAATGTAAGATACGTGTTAGCAGGTGTTGTTAAATCCCATGATCCTCCAGCAACATAATTTTTTGCACTTGCATTGATACCTGGACTCAATGTAGGGCTCTCGGTTTGTCCTAATTCCATTTCCGCTAATGTCTTCCATTGAATAGGGTCTTTCTCCGCATTGGTAGTTGAAGAAACTTGTCCGATTTCGATATTGTGCAAAGTTTTAATGTCTGTTTCTGTGATATTACATATCATTGTTAAGGTGCCTGTACTTCCTAAAAGCACTCTCTCCTTAGAAATTGAAAATCTCACACCAGTTACTGTAATAGCAAAAACAACATTTTAAAACAATAATTGAAAAGGAATGCACACAAAACAAATATGTTCGTCAAAGTCTATAAAATAGACCGTGTTATTATATTAATGGCATTTTCAATATGTTTACTTTGGTGCCCATAAACTGACATCCGTGACAGTTTTTTATTTCGTAATTACGTTCAAACAAAACAGCATTTCGTAACAGGAGCCGTCAGTGCGCTCGACTTTTCTCAATGTTTAAATGTGTAAAAAGGGTCTTGATAATAAAGGCATTAAAAAGGGAAAATTTCATTAAAAATACATGACATAATTATGGGTTTTGGAAACAAGTTTTCATGCAGAAAGATGGCCTTGGATAGTGACCTCCATCTAGCATTTAGGGTAATTAAGAAATGATTTTACGTTTTTACAAAATGTTATTCCGTAGTTTCGAATTAAAAAAGAAATGTCAAGAACGTCAATTCAGGAGCACCGTAGTTTACTTTGGTTGATAAAAGAATAATGTTTTTGTTAGAATAAACGACACTTGAAAAGGCAATTTTAATAAACATAACATATTCAATTCAATTCAATTCAATATTTTATTAGGCATATAAACATTATATACAGTTTTTGCCTAAATGAATATATTAGGCGGCAACACATATCATGAGAAGAGTATGTTATATACAAAGAATGATGATAAATGTCAATTATAATATATATGTATATGGAAACACTCTTATTTATACATTTCAATTCGGTAGCACATAAATTTATTTGCAAGTGACTACTACATTGTCCGATAAAATATTTCGATTACTGGGTCGTATAATTTTAAACATGTATTATACAGGATCGGTACATGTTATCAGGCCACACAAAAAAAATTATGTGCTTTACATGCAAAAAAAAGTAATACAGTATTACATTTGAACTTATATAAATCTAACCAGTAAACGCAGTGCGTTTTATATTTGGTAAATATATAAATTTTATTAACTTATTTAAAACATTCGACTGTTGTGTAGTTAACAAAGTTTTAAATTTCTGAGACGTTGGCCAATGGCAATAATATTTAGGGAGACATGCATTTCTTATATCGCTCGATAATACATATGATTTTGCAAGTTACTAAATTCTCAATCACAAATAAAACACGTATCTGTACATAATTATTTGTATAATTATAACAGTTTAAACAGGTGGTAAAGGAAAAACTTCCATATTAAAAAAAAATACTTTTTAAAAATATTTCGGGGGCGTCACGCGAGCATGTTCAAGTGTTAATGTGGATAAGGAAATTTATTACCTCTACTTATTCATAAATAAATCTCTAAAAAAAATAAAAAATAACGAACCCCAAAAAACGCAAAAAACCCAAATGAAATATGCAGGCTGGGTTGTTTGGGCCTTTCATGGGAGGAAAAGGAAAGCCCCAGGCCCCCCCCTTTAGCAGAACCCAACTTTTTCATGGTGATATTTAATTTTGATTAAAAAACACCCGAATGTGTTCAAAACCCGTTACAGGGAAAATTTCAAGGGTTCCTTTCGTATCTTTTTTAAAAGGGGGAAAGTTGTGTTTTTTTAGTATTTACTTAGTTTTCCGTTAACGAAAAACTATTTAACTTGTTAGTAAAGGACGCTGATTTCCATGCGCTTATTATCTAAGTATGCCAGCATTTACCTTACTATCTATTTACATCTTATTCACATTGTTTTGATTTGCATTCGTAAAATATTAAAGTATGGTAATATTATCTACCTTGTAATTGCAAATGTAATATTTGATATACATGTAAAACAGGCATTGTGTTTTTTTTACAATGTGTTGCTTTTCAAGTTATGTAAATTAGCATTGATTGGTCCATCTTTCAGATAGATTGTATATTGAAAGACTGACCATATACATTTTTATGATAGAATGTGACTTTGGTTTGGTGTTTCTGAAATAATAAAACTAGTAATGCCATAGATGAATTGAAGTTTCTCTTTCATGACAGCGGACATAACTTGAAAGTGTTTAGTTATGCCAAGTGTCCTAAAAACTTGGTTACTGATTTTGAAATGTCTTTTGGGTATATTCAAGTAAAATGTATTTTGGAAATGTCTATATCAAAGATAAATAATAATTATAATAATAAAAAATGATATAGATATTGTTGTAAGTTCGGTTAGAGGTTTTAAGATTTATATGATAAAATATTATCTGATATTGATACTATCAAAGTAATACGCACACTTATAAAAGGAAAACCGTGTCTAAGTTTTTGTTTATGTTAACTGGTAGTAAACTATTCAAACTATGCATTTAAGTCAAGCGAGTATTTAAAAGAATACTTTGGGTCGTCAAAATTACTTAAAATTCTGTACTATTTTTTTCTATTTCTATACATTTTTCATCTTGCAGGTTTGTTTTTTTGAATTCTCAAAATGCGTATGTATTGGAAACTTATGTTTAAATAATTATTTCAGAAAACGAGCTATTTATGAGGCTGTGCAACCTTTCCTTGCCGTTTTTTTCTCCTATTTTCTATAGATATAAGACAACGCTCCCTCGAAGTCATGTTATTTGATCTGTTGGCTACATGCTTTCCAAAGAAAATTGCTATGAACCAGAACCAAAAAATGTAAACAGTACATCTATTATAAAGGATTTTTGTAATATTGTTTGTCTTGGCAAAGAAATATCTGCATGTTTTAAATTATTGAAAAACTTTGCAATTGTATTCGTTTGAAGTTTTTACGAAAAAAGATGAATTGACTTAAAGTTTAAGAGAAGAAAATGTCGGACATAATTAATAGGTGATCCCTAAAGACATCTGTTTATTTTTGAAACAACCCAATTCTTTTTCACTTTATATTTGTGTTATAATTATTATGTCACATCAAAACAAAGAATCCATTTCATAACAAAATGCGACAAAAAACGTGTCAATTATGGGAAAATCGTCAAATCATTTTTAACATATTAACATTACCATTTTATTCATTTACACATTTTAAAGTTTGATAACTTATTGTTATAAGCTTTGATGTAGATAAATTGTAAGTTTGATAACCATACATGAAAATACGGGTTAAGTGTTTAAACAGAACTATCTTGTCGCGTATCAAACAGATAAAAATGATAAACAAAGTGTATATACATGTATGTATGGGTGATAAAACTTAAGTTGAAGGGAAAATCGGTACCGGAAAATGTCTCTTATAACTATGAAGATAAAAACAAAACCAAATTAAAATCTCAAAATCACAGACCATTGCAAACCATTAAATTAGTATACGCTTAGACTTTGAACTAACTAAATGTACATATTTTCATTTATCAGCAAAGGAAGCGATCAATAAACGAAATGGGCGAGCAAATATTTTGTTTCCATCTCCTACCTATGAGTAATGCATATATTTTCTTTACTTCATTGAAAAAAAAACACCAAAAAAAAACAACAACAACAAAAAACAAAATAAAAAAAAACAATTGAATAACCATTTGAATAACGAATGGTTCCGTAGATGATACAAACAAATACAATTTATTCTTTCAATTTAGAAATACAAATATAACATTTTTAAATAAGTTTAATTACAATTATTCATTTGGCCCTTATGTATGATCTTAAATTTTAAGATACATACCTAGCTTTATGCGTGACCTATGACGGATAACATTTGTTGCCAGTAATTTCGTAATGGCAAAGTAATTGATTAAAACTTTGATACTTCATTTATGTCTTTGTTCTCTTCGTGAGACCTGAAACTACTAATATGTCTTTGCGACACATGGTAAATATTTATGACATGAAAATCAGGCAGGGGTGACACGATTCCGAACATACTGACTGATGGAAGTACAAGACGATTCCAATTATCAAAGGGGTGATACCTTTATTCTTAAGAATGGAATTTATAATGTTCAACGAACGCGTATTGATGTTATGTTTCATTATACTTTTAAATAGTTGCGTAGTTACCTATAATCGCTTAATGGAAATATACGAAAGCCTAATAGTATCATGGTACATTTAATAAAAATGCGTCATTATTCAATAAAAACACTTAATAAAATGACTTAGACAAAAAAGAGGCGTATCTACGCGAAAAAAGTGGTAATAACGCAATTCTGGAGCTATAACGCGAAACAAAAGGCGTTGTGATGCTTATCTATGTCATTTGATTACCGTTAATGCCTTTTTACGTTATCGCGCACTTTGTTTCACATTATAAAGTCTTTGTTTTGCTTTTATATGTTTTTTTTTCCTATAAACTCCTTTTGTGTGGGTTTAAATGTTTTATTTGTTTGCGGTACCACGCCTCTTGTAAGTTATAACAAATTTATTCACTTTATTATGCTTATTTTTTGACAATATACCACCTTTTCTTTACCTTATGGCGTCTATTGCTGCGCATTTAAACGCCTTTCTTTCCGCGTAATTATGCTTTTATTTAGAGATGAATACTTGGTTGCTGCTCGCCATTATGCGATAATGTCTGAAGATGAACATAATGGCCTAGAAGCTGCTTTTCAGCTTTATATCATTAAAGATATATTATGCTTATCTTTGAGTAAAAATTTTTAAATCGAAGAAATTTATTAAAAACCTGAGAAAGTCTTACTGAATATGTCTAATTTAAATAAAAAGTGAATAATAAACTATATTGGAAGTCACGTTCTGTAATACAGGACAAATAAAGTTGGTCTTTTCTTTAAAAAAACTGCCATTGTTTTACCCACTCTATATATCCATATTGTAATGATCTATGTATGTACCGTTTTAAACATGACATTTTAACTTTGTTTGAAGTCAAAACATGTTTATTTCATATTTACTAAGAGACTGTTTAGCAATTATCAATATCTTATGATATCAAATTTGAGCATAGTATATCTTTAATCTTTTGTAAAAAAATGTGTAATACAATGTTCTCTCTGTACCTATGTTGACTCAGACAAAAGGAGTTCGTACAATTTTTAATTTCCAACTTTTTTTTTTTTTTTTTTTTTGGTGTAGCATATATTTAACCATCGTTCTCAAATACTTAAACTAGTCTTGAACTTTGCTAATGTGATGAAATAGTTCTTAGACTATATAAAATCATGGGGGAAGGGAAATAAATTAAACACAAAACCCCGGACAAAAATGTATCGGATTAAAGTATTTGTTTTGGGTTTTTGTGAAAAGCGTTTTTTTTTTATCTTGCACCCAAAAATTCTTTTTATATTGCCCTTTTAAATTTCTACTGTTGTTTTTTTTTTGATTTTGAAAAATTCAAAGTTCAAAAGCAAAAAATCACGTTATAAAATTTTAAGGCTATTGTTGCTATCAGTGCTTTTGTAAAAAATGGAAGATTTCAACGTGAAAGATTGATTCGGAAATTTTACCGAGAAAAGGAACTTTTAATTTTTTTTTTTTTAAATTTGAATTTAAAAAGAAAAAGTAAAAAATTTTTTTTGGGAGTAACAGGTTATAAGGGGTAAAAACATATTTTAAAAAAAAGAAAAATTTTATTATTTAAGTTCAAAAAACGATCGACGAAATTATAAAAATTTTTAATTAAAATTTTGTTAAAAAAGGTTCAAAAAACAAAAAATACATATACCCATATTGAAACAGGATGACGCAACAAATAAAAAATTACTCCATCTTTCACTTTTCATCATCGATGTAAATAAAAAAATGAATTTAAAACTTTTTCGTTGTTATCTTCTACATTGCAAAAGTAAAATATTTATTATGCATATTGAAAATAAAAATTTAAGTTTTACCGGGGGGTTGAGCATATCGATATCCTTAACTAAAAATATAATTCTTTTTAAAACTATAAACAAAGATTTTATCAAACGAAGGGAAATTTTACACAAAAAACGCAAAAACACGTTTTTTTTTAGGGGTGCCGACGTATAATTTTATCTAATTTTCCAGAAAAAAGAAGCTATTTTTTTATATCTTTTTGTAGTTAAAATTAATCACCCCTTTATTTCATTTTAAAAAAATTTAAAGATTGCTCAAAAACCTTTATCTGGTTCTGTAAAAAAAAATGGCAAATCTTTTTGAGCTCTAATTTGGAAAAGTCCCCAGTTTTTCCTTCGTTGACCCCAAAAAAAAGTAAAAACCCCAAAAAAGAGTCCTGTTTTAATGCCAGATTAAAAAAATAATTATAAAAATAGAAAAAATCCATTTCCTGAAGAATTATTTAAATATGGTAAAATGCAATTTTTTACCCGATTTTTTGCGAGAATATTTTTTTGGTTTTTCACATACAAACTCACATGGTTCGGCTAGTTATGAAAACTGTCAGCGGGTATTTTGAACTGAAACTGTGGAAAGATGAATCCCCCCAGTTTGCTATGTTAGAATTTTTTCTTGGGTACGTAAGACAAAAATTTTTTTTATTGTTTTGGGGGTTTTAAAGTTTATTAGAAATATAGTAAAATTAAATTGTGCTTTCCCCAGTTTTTGCCTTTAAATTTCAAAAATTTCCCTTTTAATAAATAATAAAAAGCTTGTATAATACCAGATACACCATTCCCAAACTGTTTCCTGTTTTTTTTATTCCCGAAAAAATATCATGAATTTTACCTATCCAATTGCTATTTAATTACATGATTTGGGTCAACTTTTTATATGTTACTTTTTTTTTTAGCCCTTTTTACACAGAAAAAATCATATAAGGAATCTTTTTTCATTTAAAAAACGTTAAATTTTTTTTTAAATCAGTTTTTGGAATGAATTCCTTTTTATGGAAAGAAGTAAAATTTTTTCTTTTTCTAATCCCAATTGCTAAGCGTTGACCCAAAAATAAGTTTACATTTTAAAAATTTAAATAAAAAAAGCCGTTTTTTATATCTTTGCCCTTGCAACCACATGAAGCATTTCTCATGGCTATCTGAATTATCAAGACACATGCTCAGTTTAGATGTCATCATGTTTTCAAAGAAAGTATGTTTAACAGACAAATGATTTGACATAAATATAATGCAGTACAAATTACAGCAAGATTATCTACTATAATATACTTAAAGTAAATACTGTTGGTCAAAGGAATCTAAAGTTATTGGGCGGACATTTTTTCTTAGTCAAGGCCCCTGTGACCTTGATTTTTGATCTGACAAACTCCAACTCAATAGGGGTCATCTACTCATCATGATCAATATATATATTTTTACTAAATATGAAGACTTTAGGTTAAAGGAATCTTTAGTTATTTGGCGGACAACGTTTTTTCATAGTCAAGGCCCCAGTGACCTTGACTTTTGATCAAGTGACCTCGGAATCAACAGGGGTCATCTAATAATCATGATTAACCTCCATGTCAAATATGAAGACTGTGGGTTTAAGAAATCTGAAGATATTGGGCGGACAAACTTTTTCTAGTCAAGGCCCCTGTGACCTTGACCTTTGATCCAGTGACCTCAGAATCGAAAGGGGCCATCTACTTATCATGACCAATCTTTACACTTATTATGAATAATAACTCCCCAGAAACTTAAAAAATTGAAAAACCATATCATGAAAACTGAAAAGGAATCAACTAATTAAATGCGACATAGCCTTGTGAAGCTTAGTGTCACATATGTTCAAAATCGATTTATCTTCCAAACAATGTAGGACACTGACTCAGCTTTATTTCGCAAGTCTCCATTGGCTGCCAAAATGTAAAATCAAGCGACTTCCGTTAAGATGGCGGCGTGTTTTTCAGTCTACAAATTTACAATAATTTCTTAGCTATTTAGGACCTTTGATGTGCTGAATAGTCTTTGAATAGTTACGAAGGAAATGTTTTGGACTTTAAACTTCTAGAAGCATGTGAAGATATATTGAACAATTAAATGGTAATAAACATGAATATTTGATGCTCTTTTCTAGTGAAGTGAAATACTGCGAATTTCGTGCGTTATTAACTAAGTCCAAAAAATCGTGGAAAGTGACCGCCTAACAATTACGCTTATTATCTTTTTTGAAAAATATACTTCCTGACAAAAGTCACGATACCTTTATTATGAGCAATATAGATAATATACCAAAAGCTTAAAACAGTAATTAAAGAGATTTATCGTCGTTAGAAGACCTGTTTGCGCCTAAGAAGAATAAATATAACTTCAATTCACGATAATCGTCAAAAGCAACACAGAGTCTATTTCTATTACTAAGTATATTATGGAAGAAATACAGTAATTATTTTTAAGAGTAAGTATATCATATTAAGATTTTTAATCGATTTGTCAGGTTCTTACTTTTAACCATGGAACTTCGCTGTTCTTTATTTCTTTTCATTAAACTAAGATTGAAAATAAATTTATTCTGATTTCTGATAATTTTAAAGGCTTGTGCTGTAACACTTGTAATAACCCGTAACATTTGTAACACTTACGTGTGGAACTTTTATTTCACTTCAAACACTTGTAACAATGATTTAACAACTATGTAACAACCTTGTAACATCTATGTCATTTTATTCATTCTGATTTCTGACCATTTTAAAGGCTTGTGCTGTAACACTTGTAACAACCCGTAACATTTGTAAAAAATATGTGTGGAAATTTCATTTCACACCAAACTCTCGTAACGCTTGTAACAATGCTGTAACAACTATATAAAAACACTGTTCCATCTTTGTAACCTTATTAATTTCGATTTCTGACCATTTAAAGGCTTTCGCTGTAACGCTTAACACAACCCGTAACATCTGTTACAATTGTACATTGTAACATCTATGTAACCTTATTAATTCCGATTTTTGATCATTTTAAATGCATGTGCTGTAACACTTGGAACAACCCGTAACATTTGTGGCAATTATGTGTGAAATTTTAATTTTATTCTCAACGCTCGTAACATTTGTAACAATGATGTAACAACTATGCAACTACCGTGTAACACATATGTATTTATTCCGATTTCTGATCATTTAAAAGGCTTGTAACAAATTTGTAACTATTATGTGTGGAAATTTTATTTTACTCCAAAATAAAACACTTGTAACAATGCTGTAACAACTATGTAACAACATGGTAACATATATGTAACCTAATTAATTCCGAATTATGACAATTTTAAAGGCTTGTGTTTCGAAAACAATTGATCTTTAAATTGTCATTTATTAAGTTATGTTTTCTTTACTTTATGTGTTCTTCTAAAACCTGTTCTCCCTTTATGTTCACTTCACCTTTTCTCCTAGGAAATATATTCGGGATATTGTTAATGGAATGCATTGGATTCTAATTATTAACATCTTTGGCATGATTGTGACAGCGCGCTTTTTGTTGTTTATAACGTCAATCACAATGAATAAATTTCCAGGCACCACTATCAAGCACTCTTACTCATGTACATGGACATTTTCCCTATTACTGAACATGCTGGATCTTCTACACATTGCTACAGATATTATTCAAACATTCTCGCTGTCCCTTCACAAAGGAATGAAGTTTAAACAACATTAAATATCCATATAGACGAATCCATCCATGTTATGAGTGCTTCATGCAAAACATATTTCTTACTCATATAGTCATTGCTATTCTCACCAAAATGGTGTGCATTCAATGGCTGCACATTCTTCTTACTTAATCAAGAAATTTTTACTCGAATCCTGGTCCATCATTGTCCACTACGTCGTCTATGTCTTTGGATCTCGTAAGTCTAATGTCGCCAAGTTCCTGTTCATCTGTACTACAATATCATGTCCAAAGCAGACTTGGCAAAATAAAAATTCTAACCAGTGAATTTAGTATGTTTGATGTTCTTGTGTTTTCACAAACGTTGCTTAATCCTAATGTGTGGTTCCAATTCTGATATATCTATACCAAGTTTTTCATTCTCCAGAAAGAAATGACAGGATTGATGACAGTTATGGTCGAGTTTCTGTATACATTAAGAATTCACTATTTTGCAAACGGCGTTGGGATCTCGAGACTAGAAATATAGAATGTGTATGGGTGGAGCTTTTATTATCTCAATCTTAACGTTTTTTGTTAGGTACTTTTTTCCACCTCTAATGCAGATGCACATTATACAACTATTATCGAACACTCTCTTAACTTCGCAAATGAAACAAATATAACATACATGTATATAATTGTAACTGGTGACTTTAACTTTAATCCATCTAATCCGACATTATCACGCAAACTTCTTTCAATTTGTAAACAATTTCACCTTGAACAACTAATAAACGATCCTACACATTTTATCGAGTCGTCAGCATCTGGTTTAAATCTTTTTCTTGTTTCTTGCAGTCACCGAGTTTTAACATCAGATGTTGGGGAATCAGTTTTAGACTAACATATTCGCTGCCACTGCCCTGTTTGTGCTCTTTTTTCCTTTCCTAGACCTAAATCAGGACCTGACTGGGATCAATATATAAACACCGATATAGATAAACACGCAACAAAATTCTCGAACTGTCAAAGGAGTACATACCTATAAGAACAAAAATAGTAAAACCGACTAAAGCAGTATGGATAACGACACAAATCAAACAGCTTATTCGTAAACGAAACAATTTTATTACACAGCCAAACAAACCCAAAATCCGTTGCACTGGCACTCATTCAAAAATACGTAATTAAATCATCTCACTTATTCACACGGCCAAACGTAATCACATCCAGAAACTTGCAGACTCTCTTGCATCAGACAACACATCACAGAGACTGGTGGAAACTCATTAAATCATTCATATCACCGACTGAAAAGCAAACAATTCAAGCACTCTCTCACCCAGTTACTGAAAGATTTTCATATGATAACAAATCAAAATCCGACTTATTGAACAACTATTTCGGCAACCAGTCTTCTCTAGAAAGACAACTATGATAAAGAAGTTCCTGACGATTACTTCGAAAAGCCTATGAACACTCACTTCAATAAGTAATACAACTCAAGATGTTGAAGATGCTTTCAAACATGAAGCTTCTATAGTTGTATCTGGTACTACTAAACTTTTGTCTTATCATGAGCTGCAACGAGAGGTCTAATGGGAACCTCTTTAGCCGATACAGGAAACGATTTTCATAGTCTTCGCTACATTACTCCTCCAATTTACTCCCTGAATAGATTCTCTTCTTTTCCTTTTCTTATAAAATAAAGTTTCTTTGTGTATCTCAAATTAAGAAATTCTGAAAATTTATACATTTATAAACACGAAAACTATTTCTTCTAATCTATTAAGTCCCTATTCCTATATCTTTTAGATAAAAACTTCTACTCAATGCCCGTTTATATTTGTAGGTCGCTTATTTGACATAGTGACGAATCTTCTTCATTTTGTTTTTAAATCTACTAGTATTTCTACCTAAAATTTAATGTTTCAAACATTTTCAAAACCCGACAAATTTATGGTAATTATTCCGATTTCAGGAAAAGTCCTTTATAAGCATTTTATGCTTTCGGATCTGATCCTATTTCAGCATTGTATTATTTTATTATTGTATGTAAATCTTGTATGTGCAAATGTCCGAAATAAAATATGTTTAAACTTATGGTCCCCAAACTGATATACCCTCCTTTCACATAATTTTATTTTCTTGATTTGAAAAATGAAACTTTAAGATCGAAAGAGAGAAATTAAGATAAAAACAGACCAGATATTGTCCATATAAATAGCTACTCCACATTGTCTTCACAGAGTTAAAGTATAAAGCTTATCAATTTTTAAAGATAAGTACTCTTACTTTCTCTGTTTTCACTGACAATTCAGTCAAGTCAGTATTTTATTGACTTTTATTACATTTTGGCTACACATTAGCTATTTGTAAAAATGTTAACCATTCTTTTTATAAAGTTTTTATCTGCAGCATTTGAAAATTATCAAACTATATAAACTTATATTTATACTAATAATTCAAAATTCACACATAAAATCACGTAAGAGTACACTTGAGCTCATTTCCGTTGAGCGTTCTACAACAAATTATACACTTAACATAGAGTATATTTTTCTTGCTCTCCATAGCAATTACTTTGACTCTTAAATCTTCACAATGTATGTTTTATTGAGTCATAAGTCGATGTTTCAAATGTGCCTAGTTGAAGACCTTCGTAATTCGATATTCTGAAAGTAAGACCATTACAAGATATTTAATTTTCACAAATATCGACCTAATTATATGGGGAACTTATGAAAACTGATTCAGTCTAATTCATTCATGCATTAATCACTTGAAACTTGGTGAATAGCTACCTTTTATTTCATAGTGTGCGTGTTAAGATTAAATCGTTAGTACATGTAATTCGACATTATGCATACAGAATGTTAAATTGCTTTCAAGCTTAATTTGCTGTCAGAATGTTCCATTTTTATATCAAAAGAAATAACATACGCAAGTACGGATAGAGCTTCTTTCAAAAAGGTCTCTGAAGCTTTCTTACTTTATTCATGCAATTTTTGATCCATTATTATATGTATATGTAAATGACTTAATCAGAAATTCAAAAATAAACTTTGTTAAGTAAATAAATTAAATTATAAAAGGAGCACAAAAACAATAAATACAAAAATGAAAGATCGCATAATTTGAATTGCTCACGGTAAAGATTGTTGAAAACCTGATTCTGGAACAGCCTGTGATCTTCCTTAATACAAAAAAGAGAATATTTATATATTAACAAATTGAATATAGTAGACCTGATTTGCAGAATAACTTCTCTGCAGTTTCGCGTCATTAATTCAAATCATTTTATTTTGAATTGTAGAATATGTTACGTCCTAAATCTAGGATTATATTAAGAATATTCATTAAACTTTAAGGCACATTATGCCTCAGAAATCCATTTTTTAATTCTTTAGAAATGGTGAAACACGTCTTTAAAAAATATTAATATATCTAGAGCGTGTTTGATGTTTATCAACTGAAGAAAGTAGCGCAAAATGTGCAATAATGTATCCTAAAGGTAGTAAATTGTAAACAATACAGTGTTTTGACTTCCATTCAAAATACTAATTTACCATCACTTTACAAATTTTCACTTAGAAAATGATGTAAAAGGTACCTCATTTCTATATGGCAAATGTGTTTAGAAACTGTAAAAAGATACCAACGATAAAACATGAAATATTTGAGAAATAAAATTGATAGCACTTCTGAGGCACAATGGGCCCTTAAAACGACACGAAACTGAAAACTTAACTATCATCATATATCTAATTATTAAAGATATTAAAATACCTTATGTTTGATATACGTATACACTTCAATGAATACATTCTGCAAAATGGTACAGTCATATATAAACATGAATTAAATATCTTGAAGCAGGTCAAAGGGGGACCGTAAAATATCATTATTGTGCAGAAAACAAGTGTATTATTGTTTTCATCTATTTACCATGCTTGTTTTGATGGCGTCATTATATGTAACTAGTTTTATTTATAGCTTTCATGAATCTAAGAAAATAAAGCATACATGATGAAAATAACATATACTTTCTATAATTTTGAAAGATATGTTGTACAATAATTATGGTTATTACATAGCTTAAATTAACTACCTTTTAAGATGACCTTTCTGCGTAGAACAAGAGTTACAACAATTCCTACAGTCAAAATGCCAGTTGATGTCCCTACAATTATTCCGAGTGGCATGTTTTTCTCATTTTCCTTAAGTTCCGCATTAAGGGTCTGGACTGTAAGTATAGTAACTGATTTTGAAAATGAACAGTTTTGCAATGAGTGAGTAATATTTGAAGTAAATAATCATTCTATATCTAATTGACTTGTTTGTAATTTAATGGTTAGTGTCAAGTCACTTCACAACAAAATAACACATTTGGTTTAAAAATATTTTATTTCGAACATTTTGTACAAACAAAATTATCATACAATATTGAATAACAAAATACAATGCTGAAAAGGATCAGATCCGAAAGCATAAAATGCTTATATAGGCCTTTTCCTAACATAGAATTAATTACTAGAAATAAGACGGGTTTGAAAATGGTTGAAATAAACTGAAATAAAAAATAACACGTTTAAAATGTGTGGCGCAGCAATGGGATTCTGTGTTCATGTTGTAACGTCATATGACTGAGTTGTTGGCGTCGTTGTTGATGAATTTGTTAACACTGTTAAGATGCTTGTAAAACTTGCATTTAATTACATTTCTATTGGAGCATAAACAAGTAATTAAATAATGTTAAATATATATATATATATATATATATATATATATATATATATATATATATATATATATATATATATATATGTTTATTCTAAAACAACACTGTTCGTTCTAACAGACGCGCAAGGCTATTAAAAACAACACCCTGACAAGAATGGGTGTCTACCAAATGCATTTCTAATAATCTAATGATGTATTCAAAGGTTTCGAATAAAATATGCTAACAAATCATCAATAAGGACTTGAAAGATTTAGTGTTTGAACGAAGAGAAATAGCGCTTATCAGTCATGACGACAATATTACCACTTTTTATTACCAGTTTATATCTATAGGTAAGTGCTTCAGGTATCTACATTTAGGACGTACCAAATGGCAAGTTAAATAAGATATTTATTCAAGTATATTTTTATTTAGATAATAAAATTTTCAAGGCGTCTTATACGGTTTGAATCACGGTTCACGAGATTTTGACTGCACCGCAAACTTTGCATATGATAAATATAGGATTTGTACGCACGTGCATTTATATACATGTATATGTGGAATACGTTTGTACGGTCACGTACTTAAATAAAGTTTATGACAAAAATATTTTATATTTTTGATATATTAAATTAAATTAATGTTTTATTGCCATTAGTTAAAATGATTCGACTGAAATAATCATACTAATAGAATTTATCATGAAAATATACCTGTTGTAATTAGTTGTGTCTCAATTGACGTTGATACTGTAGATTGTATTGTAGTTGTTGTTTCTTCTTCTAAAATAAATGCATAATAACAGATACATACATAATAGCATTTATACGATTTAATTTTGTTTGTTTTCATTTGTTTTGAAACTACTCTAAAGAATTTAGATATTCATTACTTGAATTTTTTCAGAATTTATTTGTCTTTAAATAGTATTAATAAATTGATTTCCATCCATGAAGCATATTTATTTGAAAAGAAATAAAAAATGAATTTTGGACTTATTCTTCATATAAAGGTATGTTTATAAACAATTTTAAATTTGAATATTTCAATATACTTCAAAACAACTTACTGACGTCAAAATAGAATCTTGGATTAGTTTGTGTAACAAAGGATCCATAAGGATCTTTATTGACTCTAACATAACACTCAAATACCAAGTAGAAAGCTCTTAGAACATCAGATGATGTTATTTTGTACTGTAAAGACCCAGTTCTGGTATATCCGCACTGATTATCACTGATTGCCGTTCCGTCATCAAATTTACCGGCTGTTGGTCGATACTCATCAAATTCACCAGCTGATGAGGTTCCAGATGATATATTACAACGAATTAATGTTTCTGGCAAGCTTCCAATATTAGCTGTACAATTGAGTTCCAATTCATCTCCTACAGTGTAACAGACACAGCGTCTGATAGGTTGGAAGCTCCTTGAACAATTAAACCATTCCTTCTTGCAATTAACGGTACACGTGGATTTACTGTCAAAGTAAAAAAGAACATACGTTAATGATATTGACCAGTTAGTAAAATATATATGTATGGAGATGCTTAAATGTTAAATAATTAAAACATAATTGTAGATGAAAAGAACAAAATGTGATACTGAAATTAAGTTTTAGAATGTTTGATTATAGAGTAATTTCTTAAGATTGAATGTAAGATAACTATCTATTTAAAGTCATTTCAAATATTTAATATGATTTTTTGTATTCGTTCTAGAATGGCTATGAGTAATAGTCAAAGGAAAAATTACCATAGGCTGAGAAAGTTTCATTCATTTCAAATTTCTTGACAGCTGAAGTGATATTGCTTTTGTAGGCTAATTCACATAAATATTCTCTGGCATCGTGACATTCAAGTTTTGAAATATTCATAGACAGTGTAAGGTATGTTGAAGTAGGTGTTACAGAATTCCAAGCTCCATCGGCGAAATAATCTTTAGTACTTGCCGTGATATTTGCACTTAACGTAGGACTTTCATTTGAAACTAATTCCATGAATGCTAACGTTTCCCAATCAGGGGAATCTGTCCCTGAAAGCATTTTTGACTTGATCCTTCGTATCTGAATCAGGTAGATAGTTTCAACATCTAATTCTGTGATTTCACATGACATAGTTAATGTTCCTGTGCTACCTATTATAACTTGATCTTTGGAAATCGTGAAATTTAAACCAAAAACTTGTACTAAAAATGGAAAGAAATGACATAGGTTGTAGCTTTTCCATAGTCTTAAAATTCATTATAGAAATGCGCTAAACCACAAGAACCGGAGAATTACATTACTCATTAAAATATTACTTTCATTTTATTCAAAACAAACTAGTTTATTAAACATCTAAAATGTCGTTCGTCACACAAATTGAATGACTTGTTATAATCTGACCGCTTGTTTTCACAATTATTTCCGGTCTAGCTACAAACAGTAAAATAGTATAAGGTTAAAGGTCATCAACAAAGAGCAAAGCTCATGGAAAGCAGACCCAACAATGTTCTGTCTCACAAGGCAGCCACATGAGCACAAATCCGGAATGGCCGGAAGGAAAAGAGGAAATGCTATTATAAATTTACCTTTGTAAACCAGCACAATATATTTGCTAGTTCAATATACACGTATATATCACATATCATAACATTTTGTTTAAATCGCTCATCAATGTTATTTCTTTCGTTATACAAACTTAGCTATAAAAAAGTTGGGGGACCAATTTTTACTTGGTACACAGAAAATTGATATGGTTAAAAAGATAATTATGTTTGTTTTCGATAAAAAATTTGCTGATAAAATAACAACAACAGAAACAAAATAAGAGGACGTACCTTCAGTTGCTGTAAGGAAAGCAACTATGCTAAGATATTTAAAAAATCCCATGTCAGAATTTGACATTTTAACACATCAGTTAATTTTCATGAACTCTATTCTGCACATAGGGAAAATATATTTTTTACACAAACGATGTTTGAGATTAATTGTCACGCAAGCTTATTTCTTATACAGCTCCAAACTATAACTCAAGTGGTCTCAATATTGAAACGAAGTTATAAAAAACCTTTCATAATAAAAACGAAAAATGGTTTCAGCAATGAGCCCTAATAATTTCCCTATAGTGATAAAGGTAATTTGAGACACATTAAAACATTGTCAATAATCAGGTTTAAAAAAAGTATTGTGTTCTATCAAGTACTGAATCATTGTTAATTTTATCATGCCTTAATTATAAACAGGGAAGAAAAAAATAGAAAGAAAGAAAGAAGAAAAAATACGGCGGAATACTAAACGGAGTAAATTCATATTATTCATATTTTACATAAATATATATACAATGTATAGTAAACTTAAATATTCATTTTAACTGAGTTTTTTGTCATTATTTATAATTGTTTATCTACAGTTATAATACTTATTATTTGTGCATTTCTCACCAAAGAAAGAATTTATTTTTGGGTAACCATCAAATAAATCTTATCGACATTATTCATGCCAAATGAATATGTAGTTTCTCTGTTCAGTACAAATGGCCAACATATTAATTTCTTTTTGTGGCAATATTTGATGTCTTAAGGTTGTATGTAAGTATATTATAGCAGAATGAAACATGTCTTCGAGGGAAATCTACGAATCTACGAAAATTATGACAGAAAAAATGAAATAAGCGAAAACAAATTGCGTGTCATCGACTTCGTTTTGCGTTATCTGTCCTAAAATAAAAAATGTAATTATGTGGTGTGGTTTGGAGTAGTTTAAGTCAGGTGAAATATATACATGTATAATCTTATGATAGATTTATGAATTTATGGTTGAAGTACGTTATACAGTCCATTTATATTCCTTAAACCAGCTGTTTATAATAGAAAATATGATTTGAACCTAAGGCGGCATGAAAAGAAATCATATACATATATTTAATGCCATTGTAATTTAATGATTGCACAACATGGTATGAGTTTAAAGTGTTTTTTTCTCAAACGTACCCTAACACCGTTTAAGTAGAATTCAACACTTAGATATGAAACGAATGTAATAAATAATTTATTAACAACCACATAATTTATGTGTTTTATTGTGGTACAGGTGATATTTATAGTGACCATTTATTATACTGATTAAATATTAAGTTCACTGCATATTTTTAATTGTTAAAGGTACTTAAGACATACACACAGCTTATCGAAAAATCACGGCCGTGCTCCGAAATAAAATAGCCTTTAACAAGGAAGATTGAGTTTCATTTTCGATGAAAATGAATAAAAGTCTTCCTTATATGATTACTAAATTGAATCACGTTGGATTCTTATGTAATTGTACTTTATAGTTAAAACAAGTTTGCGACTGTAAAATGAGGGAAAGGACCAATTAAAAGTGAGACACTGATAAACTTCCATTCAGGCCAATAGGTTTCGATAAAATTGTCGTCGCCTTTTCGCTATTTCAGAATAGTCGTTTGCGTATAACCGGTGGTTATATTGTAATAATAATATAACCAAAATACTAAACGAATAAAAGGATTAAAATAATGAAAATTAGTTTTATTTAGTAGTTTTATTTACTGAAAAGAGCAACTTTCTCAAGCCCTCTAATACTTTCATAATCAGTATTCAATTAAACACATAAAATATTAGGATCACTATGGTTCAAATAAAACTCAGAAAATATGACAAAAAGTGAAATGAAGTACCAGCGTTTTATTTTGAACATATACAAGGATTTACTTTCTGGTAAAATAAACATCACATGATCATAGAAAAAAAAATATCAGAAATTCATTACACTGTCAAAATTTGTGATTGAATGATGTGAAACGTAACTCATATATCTCCATAATTGCACTGATTAAAGGCAAATGATACTCCAGAAACTTTTGTAGGCATAATTTGCCTGTAAAGTAAAATCTGTAATTAATTAAATTACTATATTCATATTTGAATAAAATACTGAAACAGATATTCAACATAGTAATCAAGGTACTGCGACTTTATGACCGCTCATTATAATTTTGGTGATTCCTCGTTTGGTATGCAGTTGATATTATTCTGTGATATTCTATATTGACTATTAAACAGCTTTATTGAACAAACTTGAAAAGTACTACCATGAAGTGTATCATAAAGAAGATATGATATGATATCATTACGAACAAAATTTAGCATCACTACATGCTTTACAAATTTACACTCTGAAATTAATTGACACCAAAATATTTAGAATTTAAACAGAAATTCATGCTGAAACTTCAAGAAATGTCATTTTAGCGTGATTTGAGTGCATAAGATCATTTTAATATTTTTCTCATTATTTTGCCTAAATATCCCTTTAAAGCGACCCATCCTTTTAGTATTTGTTTTCATATTTTGTTGTTTCTATCAAATGATTTAGAACAACTGTTGAACGTTGTTAGTTGATGTTTGAAGAATAATAAAGCTCATTAAATAATTATTCTTTTGCCGGCTTTGTATGTGTCATTTTCAAATATTTTGTGACAAAAGTAATAATTCAGTACTAGTCTAATTATTCACCTTCGTTCAATACAAGGCTAAAAACTGGTCGTATTTGAAACCATAAACTGCTTAAAAAGTAATTTTCCTAACATAGGATTTCTTACTATAAATTCGACAGGTTTTTGAAAATATTTTAAATATTGAATAAGTAGAAAGGATATAAACAATTTATCCTAGTAGACTGAAGAAAGATAAAGAGCCGTCAATTAGTCAAATAAAAGACCCATAAAACGAAAAGTGAATAGAGCAAAATTTTATGTCTGATAGAAGTAGAGGCTTAATAGAGTTAATGCAAAATTGTCGTGTTAATAAATGTTTCAAGTGTAAGCCTTTCATAATTTAAGATAGAAAAAATAACAACTTAATGATTAATTATAGTAGAAAAGAGGATGATCTATACAGCAAGTAAACCGGGGTAGTAGTAGAGTGAAACATACTTAATCGTTTACAATCTCAAATATGCATTTAAACTGCCTGAAATATGATGACTTTAATGTCTTTACTTAAGTTTGTGTCGTTATTAATTAATATGTGGATAATTACATTACAGTAAGCTGTAAGAGTTTGTTAGAGGCTTTTTATGATCATACAAAGAAATGATTGTAAGCTTCTGGAAGTCCCCATTGGCGAAATATATTTTTCAGTACAGAACAGATGGTGTTTAAGAGAGCCGCATTCAGTTCGTAGACGTGCTTGGTATATTTGCCATTTTCTTATCCTAATTTAAAAAAAAGTTTGGACTATATTTATTATTTCTTTCAAAAGGCGAATTTTTAGATTGTTCCATTCTTTGAAAACAGAAGGAAGAAAATCCTGTTTTTGTAGGGTAAGTTACGCTACCGAAATCAACTTGATTTCGGTAAAGTTACCGAAATCAACTTTTCATTACCGAAATTAACTCGTAAAAACCAAACTAGTTAAAATATTGCTATTATTTCTTCATTATTTGATGAAAAATAATGAAATAGACTTTCAGTTAAAAAATCTTTTAAAAATATTTTATTTTAATGATGTTATTAACAAAAATGTAATTATTGAGTTACTTCCCTTTGTTCTAAACAACCCGTTATATGTGTTTAGCATTACCGAAATCAGCTGTGAAGTTTAAATTATGTATATAATTAGTAGATAATAGATTAGATAACTCTAGTAGAGCTCTATTTTATAGATATATTTCTGTTTTTAAGTTTAAACCATATCTAAATATTATCAATGTTGAACGGTTTTGTAAAGATCTCACTAGGTTAAGAGTATCATCTCATAGATTGCAAATAGAATCAGGTGAGTTAAAGATATTTATAAATTTTGTACATGTTTATGTTAATATCCATCTTCAATCAGAAGTTTATGATTTTCTATTAATATGTTTAAATTTTAGTCATTTATTGAAATGTTTATTACAACATAAACAGATGGTTCATAATAATCTTTTATCTTTAACATACATTGTATGCCAGCTGTACCTCCTGTCTTAATTACTTCACACCTTACTTAATACAGTAATACAAAACATGTCAAATTGTACAAGTTACAACATTTCATAATTGAAATTTGTCAGTATAAAGTGTTCCATTATTTCCATCATATAAATATATACCAGTCATTCCATAAATTTATGATGTTTACAGATATGAAATTTAAAATGATTTTAAATCAATCAACATAAAATCATGACTTTACACTTTTTCAATAGTAGAATATGTAGTTAAGTATCCGGGACATCAAAAATCGCATACATTTTTGGAACAAATTGATATGCAATTCAGTAATAATAATATCAATGCATCTTGTCTCATATACCGAAATGTTTTCTACGGAAACGTATCGCGATCACCCCTATATGTTAGTTAAAACAGATCTTTTGACAATTTATTTAATATAAAATTATATTTTTACCAGCTTACTAGATCTGAAATATTTATACTATAAAACTATATAAAAAGTCTTTTGATACATATTATATAGGGATGGTTGCTATACGTCATTTTATATTAAACTGTAATGTACTTTTTGTCTTAATGGAGACAATCAGCTTTAATTTCATGTAAAATAATTATGTCTACTTTAAAGTTTCCATGCGCCAATGTTGCGTTGAACGAGTATGTTATGTCAACACCTCCATTGTCCGAGCACGTGTATGCTTGATCCTTATTAGTAAAGGTGTTATGATGAATGGCTACCGCTTCGCCTTTTTATTTTAATCAAATCATAATCATTGGATTTAAATTAAATACTGTGATAATTTCCAATCAACTATTTCTGAAATTCATGCAAATTATTCAGGGGTTGTTCTCATCTTTGAAATGAAATCTGATTTGATTTCGGTAATGCAACACTTTAATAACAAGGGAAGTAATCATGATATAATATACATATCCGTCTATAACATCATCATTTTTTATAATTAAATATTATTTTCCTTTGTTTAGGGTTCAGTTTGAATGACTTTATATTAATTAATTAAACAAGATCTATTTAAATGTTTATTTTAACTTTTACAAGCCGATTTCGGTATGGTAACATATACCCGTAGTTAGGTTCGTGACAAATCAGGGAAGTAATCTTGATATTTAGTTATTTGTTTCTAATTTCATTATAAATAATTATTTCGAACTGATTTTTGCATGAAAGTCAAACTAAAACTATTGTAATAGATTATAATGAAAAAAATATAATAGAACGCTTAATTATGATTTTATAAGTCGATTTCGGCATTGTAACATATATTTCGGTTCGTGACAAATCAGGGAATAATCTTGATATTTAGTTATTTGTTTCTAATTTCATTATTGATAATTATTTCGAACTGATTTTTTGCATGAAAGTCAAACTTAACCTATTGTAATATATTATAATGAAATGCTTAATTATGATTTAATAAGTTGATTTCGGTAATGAAAAGTTGATTTCGGTAACTTTACCGAAATCAAGTTGATTTCGGTATCGTAACGTACCGGTTTTTGTATGCATGTTTTGATTATCGATCAAATTTTGTAAAGTATAACGTGTGGTTTCACCTACAAAAGGATGGACAAAGGTATCCCTGGATACCGGCTGCTATTAACTTGAGAAAGTGGTCCTTAACCCACACATTATCGAAGGCCTTGCTGGTGTCGAAAAAGACAATTCGTATTTAACGGCTTTTATCAAGAGCCTTACCGAAAGATTTGTAAAGAAATGATTGTTGATTTACAGTTAAGTCGTCACGTTTGAAGCAAAATTTAGAGAAAGAGATTTAAATTTATGGTCATGAAGAAAGTTAAAAATATAATTGAAAATAAAGCTTTAAAATTGTTTTCTATACACAGCAATGGAGAGATATGAGACAATTGATTTTGAGTAACAATGTATCACATCTCTAAAGAAATGGGCAATTTTTGACATCTTTCAAAGTTTGAGTATTCTTACAAGAATGGTGTGAATGATTAAAAAGAGCACAGAGTAGAGATAAGATAACTGACGTCGATCGTTTCATCAGACCCATAAGCTATATTGGTATTAAAAGTGTTGAGAGCATCTTCAACATTTTGAGTTGTAATACTTATGGATGTGAGAGTGTTCTAAAACTACTAGTAGAAATCGTCAGGAACTTCTTTATAAGGACTGATTGAAGAAATGGTTGTTCAACAAGTCACATTTTAATTTGTTGTTATATGTAAATCGTTGAGTGACATGATGAGACAATGCCGGAATCGTTCCTTTTTCAGTCGGTGACATGTATGATTTCCTCATATTGTACTTATGTACCTGAGAAAATAAAGAGTATGTTCTGTTCTGTTAATGAATCTCCACCAGTCACCCTTTGATGCGCTGTCTGATGTAAAGAGTCTGCAAGTTTCTGATTGTGGTTATTTTTGGCCATGTGAATACGTGAGACGATTATATTATGTAATTGTTTGACGTCATTTTCGTATTTCAGAACATGTACGAGCTAACAAACTAGCACGTTCATGTAAACAGGAATCTGACGATATTAGATCTGATAGGTCCAGAGACAAAGACGACATTTTAGAAAATTTTTGATGATTGGTCAGTTTGGGTAGTGGGGGTATATCTACAAATAGATTAATAACACTATACAGCCATTGAATGCACACCATTTTAGTGAGATTAGGGATGAATAAATGAGTAAAGACTACATTTTGAATATAACACACATAGCGTGGTAAGAGTTTGTCTGTAATGTAAATGTTGTCTTCAACTTAATTCCATATATGATACGGCAGCGAGTATATTAGAATAATGTTTGGACAGCAAGCATATTCAGTAAGAGGGAGAATTTTCATGTACATACATCATGACATCATGCATAGGTGTTTTGTCATTATAAAATTGATGTTCGGAACAACAAAAACCGCGCTGTCAATATCATGCATCCGAAGAAATATATTATTAGCATTGAGAGCATTATCTTTACAATGTTCCGAACATATGTATATGGAGGAAAAAAACAGTGAACATGAAGGGAAAAAGCCAATATTTATGTAAAGAAAGTATGATGTAAGAAAATGACAATTGAAAGAGAAACTTAAATAATATAAACGAACCAAAAGGAGCACTGAAAATCATAAGTTAACAAAAAAGTGTGCATACTATACACATAGATTCGTGGTTGTATATGAATATCATGTAAGTTCATGGTAACTATGTCTATATTACATCATAATAAACTATTATACTAATGATTTAAAATATCAGTTTCACTAATTTAGCTATTCACAGACTTTAATCACAATTATTGAACAAATATTGTAGTACATGTACAATGGTTTGTAAACGTAGATATGTTTGAATCATAAACATAAAAAGGCATTGTAAATTTTTCAATATGCAAATAAATATTTCTATCAATATCATCCCTAAAATAAAATAAGAATTAAAGTGACAATTTGCAAAAGGTAATCTATCTATTTATATTGTTTCAAAGAAATCAAACCCTGAAAAGAGTCACAAAGAATTCAATTTGTCAAATCAAATTTAATTATCCAATAAGTATATCATCTGTTCATAAGTGAATATAAGCTTAACTTTTAAATTTATTGATTCGACATCAAATATATGACAGGTATATTGATTATCTATTGATGGAGTTATCTCAATTCTTTTCCATTTTGCATATATCTTTAACAAACAGGAGTTCCTAAACAACTTCGCTGATAATTAATAAAATTATGAACATTATGACTCAGAAACGAATAAAAATCTGGAAACAAAGTGTGCCCTTCCTTTTAAAAAGACAAACATGAGTTGTTCAATATTTAGGTAATAGTAAAATAACATATTGAATATCTGCTACCTGAAAAAGGGGCTATATATGAAATTATTTCTCATCAAAGTAGCAATATATAAAAAGGTCGTATTTTGACTTTCATACAAAATACTATATCACTATATCAGGACTGTATGCAGCTTATACGTATTTTTGATAAAACTGGAAATCAAAAGAAAAAGCTTTTGAAAAAGTAAAAAAAAATATTCTTGGGCATAATCGGTATTTAAAGTCTTACATTTTAAAAAAAAATGTATTTTTGTTGTTGTAAAAAATGTGTTCAAAACACCTGCTCATGCTAATATTAAATAAAGTTATCTATCGATTTAGACTAATAATTCTTATTAGAACATGCTTTTCAGTTGAGTTCTCTTTTAAAAGTATAGTGCTCTTAATTTGCAAATTCTAATATCCCTATTCTCGAGTCAAATTTTATAACATTTAAAAAAATGTCTGCAGAGAGCTTAATTTGTAACTTCGGTGTAACAAGGTTAAAACTTCGAACTGAAATTTAAAATTAGCACCATGTTTAAAATTGAATCGGCTCTTGGTTAACATATCATCTCTCAAAGTGTGTCACTGTGTGATTGGCTGAAAATAGGCAAATAAATAACGTTTAAATAACCTCAATATACATATAAAGTCTATATAAAGTACAATAATATACTAGGTACATGTAGATATCAAATGAAAATAATTCCTACGAAAAATGATAAATGTTTGTATTCTAAATAATTTAAAACTGATGTAAACACACTTTAGTGTACCCTTTTTACTTCGGCAACCTTCAAATAAATCATATTTAAAGCAATTACTGTCAAAAGTATGCCGTAAATGACACTTATCTCTCTACCTGAATCTAAATAAATTCAGCTTGAACTTTTTTCATATACTTTTACAAACATTTTATAAACATCACAGGCTAAGTAAAGTATCTAAGAACTATTTTAGATTGATAAGCTATTTAGATTTAAAGTACATCTTTTTCATGAGAGTTTAACATTATATTACCTATTCTGTACTTCATTGACATCGGCTGAAACATTTATTTAAAAACTATAGTTATGAGTAAGTATTTTTAATCAAAATTAGTGCATTCAAACAATTGACTCAAACATTCGAAGAATTAAAAACTATCAACACAAAATTTAGATCGTCAATCGGTATCTTGAATGATCTTCTTGTATGAAATACGGATTAATGACATAGTCTGTATAGATTTTTAAATGTTTACGCGTGAATAATTGAAAATTTCTAATTTTGAATAATATAATTATATTTTCGATTATAAATCTCGCAATTTTATAAAAAAAGTACCGTTAAGATAATCATCACTCTCCCCATCTTCTGCCTCTATCGTATATTGACATTGTTCGGAAGATTGCCTAGAATTTTTTTTCAGATAATACAATTACAATGTGGAAGCATTCTTATTTACATTCATCTGACGGTGACTTGAACAGATTAAATGAAATTCAAAATAATCTAATAATTCATATTGAGATACTCATTATTCTGATCAAGATATGTCAAACTTCAAATTTCACTAAAAATTAAAAAAAAAACAATGATGTTAAAATAATAATTAACGCATTCAATTGAAGCAAACAATTAACGATGACTTACGATGAATGTGCTGAATCATTCGAATCTGTCTCCACCGACTCTCTAGATTGATGTCGATCTTGTGTCTTTGTGCCTATTTTGTCATTCAAGAAATACATCATTTCGTAATGTTCAACGAATTCTTTAATTGAGTCGTATAATCATACTTAATCTTTCAAATTCTTGTTATTTCAAGCAATAACATTACAATTGAAGAAATAACAAAATAAAATCACCTTCTAGTGAATCATACGTCTCATTACTCTCTGTATCTGTTTTGTTATGAACTTGTTCGTTGTTTTTTCTAGAACACATTTCAATCGATAAAGATTACAAATTTAATATGAAAGCTTTCAGATTTAGATGATGTTGTTAAAGAAATAACACATATACTTATGATACAAAGCGTAAATAAAGTTTGACTTTTATTGTGTCATATATCATTTACATTGCTCGAATTCATAATAAGGCAATTTTGAACGGACTAAATCAATTAAAAATTAAACTAGAAGTCAAGTATTTATTTTTGGATAATTGATATTTTCTGCCTTAGTTGAATTAGTTTTTTTAATTGAAAACGTATGCAAATAGATAAAGCACATCTCATAGCAGAAAAAAGCACGAATATGAACAACTAAGGAACCATACGGTGAAGGTGCCGAATCATGTGATGACGCTTCATGTGACTGTCCTAGTTCAGGCTGATCTTCATTCGCTAAACCTATTTTGTCAAGCAGCAAATACATTAAACTTATAATATTTTACCACTGCTTATGATGTGTAAAACATTAGTTCAACACCCCTCGTGATTTTGATACTATAGACAAAAAAAAAATGTAATGTTTTCTCCCTCGGTTATATAGTTTACAAAGCATTTTAAAGATAAAAGAACAAAGAATTTTTATTTATATTTCAGTTCTTATAATGTTTTCTTTTCATACAATACCGAAACAATATCTCACATACACTAACGCCAATAATTTAATCCATATACAATCCATTCTAAGACGTAAGTTTTTACTGTTGAAAACTTGATAAAATAGTTTTTTTCTTATTATTTCTTTTGTGCAATTATTTCTATACATGTATCTTAGCAACAGTAGGGTGCGAAATCGAGTTAGAGAAAGGTTAGAGAAATAACATACCTTCTATTGAATCGTAAATATTTTCGTTGTCTGCGTCTGTTCTGTTTTGAAATTCTTCGTAACTATGACTAAAAATTACAAACTTAAAGAGTTTACAGATACGGAAAAAAGAGTTTCAAATTACGATCTTGTCATGAAAGCAATACAGATCAAATCAAATTCAACGAAATTGGGATTTGGTTTGACCTGAACGGTTGTCTGTACGTATAATTCTTTTCTAAAATTTATCAATGCGTAATTTTTGCAGATGGTATAAAGCTAGAGACGTTTCTTTTTCTTATAAGTTAAATGTTTAAACAAATCAAAATATATGAATACAAGACAAAGTTCATGTGAACAAACAAAACAATAAAGGATAACATACGGTGTAGGTGTAGAATCTTTCAATCGAGTCTCCTGAGTCTGTTTTATCCGAGTCTTCGATTTCTTTACTGCACCTATTTTGTTAAACAGCAACAAACACATAAACATTACACATACGTACATCGTGTTAAATAAATGCTTGAGATGTGTCGAAAACACGTATCAAAAAATGTCAGATATTAGGAAAATGATCTGGATCAAACATTCTTGCAATGTAAGAAATAACTTACCGTCTTGCGAAGCATTAACCTGTTTGTTTTCTGTTTTTGTTCCCGTTTGAATCTGTGCGTTATTGTTCCTTGAAATAATAATTTTAAATGTTCTATTAAAATTCAAAATTTACATGGCTGCAGTATTGAGATTGATACTTGTTCTAACGTAACAATACAACGATAATATTCACTTCAAATCTAATTCTAGAGTCCATTCTTTACACATCTCAAGCGTAGATTTTTTGTTTGCTTCTAAGTAAGTTATTTGTGAATAATAAATGAAATATAAAATATTCTAAAATTCATCTTGAACTTTTCACTATAGTTTCAAGTAAACCACCGTGCTAACACTTACCAGTTAAAAAATATAACTAATAAATAAATAATCTGTATATCTTTAAAATATTTATGTTAGTAAGTCGTTTATCTGATGCACAATTTTCTGTATAAATAAATAATTTTTTAGTTGTGCAAGATAATACGAAAAACTTTTATCTGACATATTTGGTGGTTATACATAAAAGATTTATGTTACCCGATAAAATATCAGATAAAAATGTTTATCTTACTTCGTATGAGTTAGTATGCATAAAAGTGATTTTTACTGTTTTACTAAATCAAATCAGGTATATTTCAGAATTCTGAATGAAATTAACATCTAAACTAAGTTAATTTGCTCTTATAATGTTTGTGCAAGGAAAATATCCGAAATATTATACAATAATTAAGTACCTGTAAATTTAACAAGTTATACAAATAGTTATAAAATACCAAAAAGCACGAATATCAAATGGATTTAAACAAAAATTATCTTGTATAATAAGTAACAACTATCTTTCATTGACAACCACCTAATATCAGATAATAGTCGAGCAAGTGTTATCAGTTTTTGATAAATAGATATTTATATTTAAATTACTTTTATTACAGAAAATATATCTTGTTAACCAGATAGGTAAGTCTAAACACCAACACTAACTTACGTTTCAGCTTATTAATGTTGTTATCAATTTAGTTCTTATTTGTTGGCAGAAATATGCCACTATAAATACATTGTGTAAGACCATAAAATAACTTACTCTATAGGACTTAAAACAATGAAGCCAGTCTCCCCAGACTGTGTTGGCTTTTGTTGACCTTGCTTCATCGGACGTATTCTGCCTAATAGCAAATTGAATCAATTTCAGACAATGCTATCGTGAAGATATACTCATGTACATAGTACCTAGTGGGTACTTATTTGTTTATTATACAATAATATATAGTGCTAACTGTGTAGAAATTACCAATATGTTGAGATATCAAATTTGAGAATAGTATATCATTGGGTTTGTAGACAAAGTATTTATAGCTTTTTATTTCAAGTAATGAAATGCAGGTAATTTTAAGTAATTTTCGATGGATAAAATGTTTAAGTGGTATCTTAACTATTGCAACATAAGTAAACGGTTATTTCAATATCTTGAATAGATGCGCCAAATTTCCAACATTATAGTTTCAGTGGTTCTTCTAATGGTATTGAATTGAAGATAATTTTGTGTACTACATTCCTTATGTTTTGTGTTGTATTTGCGTCCAATAAACAATTCAAATATTAATAGAAATCTCAATTGTCAATAGAATGACAATTTATCGTTTCTTATATATTGACCTACACAAAGCATTAAAATGTCAACACAAAATTTTAGCAAGATTAGTGATTTAAAACAATCATAAACAAACATAATGCTACCTTTTACACTTTCTTTTCTGCGTAAAAGCGCACAAGCACAGCAAACACCAAACAGAAAACCAAACACTAATACGCCCATGCCAACCAAAATAATAAATGGTAGGTCAAAATCGCCGTATCCTGAAATGATTGAATTATCTCTTCAAATCAAATATAATGTATGTATTATGTTATATACAGGTGTAATGATATAACTTATGTTATATATAGCGATGGGTCCATTTTCTTGACTAGCACTTTTTATGGTACTTTTGTGTACATTTAATGTCTAAATGGGTTTAAGAAGATCAGATTTCGTCCACCCTGCTAGAACCGACAGTGCCAGCTGCGCCTTTTGTCACCAGCATTATAGCTAGATCAACATGTTTATCCGCGCAGTCTGACCAGATCCTTTATTGTTGGCCTGTCATTTTTGTTTTGTATTTTGACATTTAAATTCCTTAATGTTTTGTTCCATTTTCAAAACTACCCAAAACAATTACACGTATTCATCAGGATCATATCATGTTTAATGCATGACTTACATAAACTTTAAATACTTTCTGAAACATTCACATTCATACTTTGATTCTAAATCTTCCAAATTATACAGTAACTGCATAACATAAATTTTAGGACCTGACTTGAAAAAGTGAACAAAAAAAATCCTGATATTATATTATATATATACATTCTTAGCACTGGGCTTTTGAAATCTATTAGACTTGCTTACTGAAGGTCTATAATTCTACCTGGAGAGCTGCTAAAAGTGATCATATATCATTAATGACGGTTTAATGTTTTTTGAAATAATTAACCTTTTTTGATTGATAGTCATGTGAAATAATGTTGTGTAATGCATTACATATTTGTCTCATTACAATTATTGAATTAAACAAATTCAGAATGTTAAGTAAGCATATAAGATTAAAGAAGTTGTATTGTGGAACATTTTTGATAGTTTAAATACATGCATACCGATTGAACTAATATGTCAAATTATAATTTCCGCAATGCATACATAAAATGCCCACATTACAATTACCGCATTACATACATGTGTACAAGAGAGACCAACTGGACAGAACTCCGAAATGTTTTGTAGAATCATCTTAACAATTTACCTGTATCGTCGGAACCAGTTTGTGTCATGAATGCATCTGAAAAACAAAAGTTTTGAATATACGACATTTTGAATAACATTATTTCCAATATAACAATGTAATAATTCGCTGCAAACTTTATATGTGACTTATATCATACTACAGAGCTTGAAAATAGTATTATACGAGTGTAACGTTGAAATGTACTAATGTTAAAATAGATTGGTCTACGATGGAGTAAGTAAATTATTGACAAAACAATGGAAATATATCAATTGGATACTCTGAAATATTCTTGAAACAGTGTGAAAAGAAAGGAAATAAAGCAATGTTGATAGAGTTTCATGTTATTAAGTATAAACATTAAAAAGCTAGATAATAATATTTCGATTATATAAATTGTTTTATTGTATAAGGTATCTCACACTAACAACATCCACAGTTTTTCTTCATGGTTTTATTGTCATGAATGAAACAAATACTTACATAATAATGCTTTATGATACTGCAGACTTTCTATTAGGGATCATTTCACTTTCAAGGAATGAACATTTTCTAATCAATTTTTGCGTAGAATAAAACGGAAATTAATAAAAGAAAATATTTGAAACAAATCAGTGTTATAACTTACCTTCATTTGCTGTGAATACAATAAAGAAAAGGAGAAATTTAAGATTTAAATATGACATAGTTAAACAATACAAAACTTCCTCTTTATATCATTATGAAACCAGTGAAGTGATAATATTTATTCAACAATTATCAAACCGTATTTGTTCATGTACATAATGCCCCAAATATATTGATCAAAGTAACATTTAATTAAATGTTATCATAAAACATGTACCTATGGACTGATTAAATTATTCATATTATTTCAGTAGTCAATTACTGTGCACCAAGGTGCATAACAACCAGTTTACGATTTACGATTAAGTACAAAATAATCTCTATACTTAAAATCTGATTTGCGGTAAATTACTTTTGACCAATGGTATTGAAAGTTGCAGAAGATTCAGCTTGATAAATGTTTTAATCATTTGTTAAAAAAGTTCTATATGACTTTTAAATCTATTGACATTTACATAGAAAGTACTGTTTAAAAAAACAATGATTAAAAGTATGCACATACATTTTTTTTCAAATGGCAACACTGGTTTGACAAAACAATACAGACTATTTCTCGTAAGGTAACTATTACATGTACTATATATAAAGTATTGTTAACAAAATTGTCCGTAATTTAAACTTGCAGTCAGTACAGACGTTGCCTCTGTTATACCATAAGACTGAATATAGTTCCAACTGAATCAAAAATTATTATTGACATCATTTTGCCAACTGACTTGGAAGGACTCAGTAAAATTCTCATTTAGCTTTTTTTCCAATAGTAGGGTATGCATTTACAATTTCACTCATAACAGCAAAATCATGTCATCCTAAGAACGCAAATCATTCATAATATTTAAGCACCATTTAAAACACGCGACTTATCTTACAGGGGTGGAGGGTTAAGGCAAAATAGACTTTTACCATGAGATGACCTGGACATAATAACTTTTTAATTATAATGAGGATTACCACGTTGTTGAAGGAACAATGTCATGTCGTGTACTTATCGAAAACGGAGTAAATTAGGAGTTATCCGAAAACGGAACAAAACAGGTAATTTACAGTACTTTTTAAATATAATGCAATGTTTATGGAAAATTTAAACACGTTTTTCACGTATGATATGACTGTTTCATCTTTTTAACTTCTAACTCGTAGTCCTAATAAGAATCAACAAAAATACAAAGAATATTAAAGAAATGACATTTCTGTCTACATAATTATAAATCTGTATTACTCAGTGACTTGCGTACAAGCTCTATCATTCATATCTACACTGCTGTAAGGGCATATTTATATTTATATTATCTATTTTATTTGAGATAAAAAGCTATTGATACACACTTATGGGTTATTGTTTATATTCGCCATGTTTCTAATTGGAAATGCGCGATATGATAGCTGGAACTCAGGCGTTGTGTTAACATTCTTTAAGCACGTCCATTCTGGCTTCCATGCACGTGTGTGTGTGTGGAGGGGGGGGGGGTTAATGGTGAAGATTGTAAAATGTTGCAGGTTTGGTTTGGTTGAGCCTGTTCATGGACGGTATTGGAAAGTGCAAGTTAACGTCGACGCCCCCTCCCCCAGCACCGGCTTAAGCAGAATTCAACATTAAAACACAAAAATGGTGAAATTTTGAATTAAGGAACATCTGCGGATGTGTTAATACGGCGGTAATCATATGTCACAGTTACATAAATATAAATGTATTGATGTATTATTATATCAAATAACGGTTTAACAAACAAAATGTCATTTCATTCAACAATAAACATAGATAAATTAGATTATGGACTAGATCTAAAATTTAATTTAAGGTATAGTTTACCGTTACAATAATGATGCGGTGGTTGAACTGTGCTCTTGTTAATTCAATGGCCTATTGTTTCCTCGTTTAGGGCACACGCATTTTTGTATTTTCTGATCGCAAGATCAGTAAATGCAAAGCTAACATCCACGGTCTAACACAAAATTTCCCCACAGACCTAACAACGCAAAGCAGTTGTCACTCAAAACTGCTTAAAAACCAGCAATTAAAAAGAAAGAATAATTTTTAATGTAGGCATTGAACGAATTACAGTGCATTAAAAGTTTACATTAGTCAATAGAAATATGAGGTTACAATCACAAATTTCGCGCATGAATATTTTTTTTACCCAATGAAAAATGTTCGACTATTTCCGTAAAACTTAATAAATGAAAATGCTATTTTTAGCTATGTCGATTACCGAATACTCCAGAGCGTAGTACACAAATAAATCTGACTGTCGAGTAATGGAATATATACATGTCGGACTGTTTTGGCGACAAGATTTTCGTTAAATTATTTTCATCAGTGTTTAACAACAGGTTTATCGTGAACAAAATACCTCGAAATTAATAAGGATTACAAATACGAAATGAAAATTCTCAATTTTAGAATTACAATATATTTGTTATTTTTCACGCTACATACGTATTACTTCACTGTGGTGCAGAGGTAGCGCGCTCGTTTAGGGTGTGAGAGGCCTAAGGTTAAAATCCTTGTCGAGGCAACATTTTTTTAGTGTCTTTTGTAAGGAAGTTGCCACGATATGCAAGAATAAAGTGTGGCTGTAATAAAAAATGAAAAATGATTTTTGATGCAACTCTAAGCATGCAAAATTCCATATGTATCAATCACAAACTGTTAAACGCAGTCGCTGCGTAAGATGATTAATAGTAAATAAAAATAAACTTATACAGGAAAGATCAGAAAATACCACAGAGCATGCAGCCCTTTGATTTTACTTTGTGACAATATGCCACTTTTCATGGAATGACACTAATGTGTCAGATTTAAGGTTCCATTATAACCGCCATTTGAACACATCTGTTGATGTTTATGGGGCGTTGACGGTAGTTTGCATTGTTGCGCTTTCTTTAGGGATTCTTGTTTACTCTATTTTATTGCCACATCAGCGTTGTCTGTGCCGTGTGAAGGCTGTAAAAAGTCGCCCCGTACTTTCAATCAGAGATGTTATGTTTCTGATCCTTAAAGATCGTTCAGCACGACATTATTGTTGTCATTTTAGTAATTTAGTTCTTTCTATTTGGCTATTTTTTATTCGTGGTACCAGTATTCCTCACTTGAATACTGTTGAATCACCCTTAGGATATGTTACCTGCTTTTTAAATTTGTCTTTTGACGTCTTATTTGTGATTTGCAAGCTTCATAACCTGATCTCCTTTAAAAATTCCATTTTATTTAGTTCCACCCATTGTTTTCTCGTTTAGGGCACACGCATTTTTTACTTGGGGACCATATGCCACTTTTCATGGAATGGCACTTACGTGTGACATTGAAGGTTTCACGATAAACGCCATATGAACACATCTCCGGAAGTTTTCAAAATTGTACCAGTCCATGATAAATGTTGAATTTGGCTTAAGCCGGTGCTAGGCGGCGTGGACGTTAGTTTGCACTTGACAGTACTGTCCATGAATAGGCTCAATCATATCGAACCTGGAACAGTTTCAATTTGCCCTGTTGGGTTTTCTTTGGGGATTCTTGTTTTCTCTATTTTATTGCCACATCAGCGATGTCTGTGTCGTGTGGAGGCTGTTAAAAGTCGCCCCATACATGCAATCAGATATATTATTTTTGATCCTTAAAGATCGTTAAGAACGACATTATTGTTGTGCTTGTGGTAGTATTATTTAGTGCTTTCTATTCGGCTATTTCTTGTTGCGTGGTTCCAGTATTCCTCACTTGAATACTGTTGAATCACCCTTAGGATATGTGGCCTGCTTTTATATATTTTGCTTTTGACGTCTTATCTGTGTTATGCAGGCTTCATAACCTCAGATCCCCTTTCAGAATTCCATTTTATTTATTTCCGCCCATTGTTTTCTCGTTTAGGGCACACGCATTTTTTTAATTGGGGATCATATGCCACTTTTCATGGAATGGCACTTACGTGTCACATTGAAGATTCTACCATGATGACTGCCATATGAACACATCTGCGGATGTTTCAAAATTGTACCAGTTTAACTTCATGTTAAATGTTGAATTCTGCTTAAGTCGATGCGAGGGGGCGTGGACGGTAGTTTGCATTTGACAGTACCGTCCATAAACAGGCGCGATGCAACATTTTCAATTTTGCCGTGTTGGGCTTTCTTTAGGGATTCCTGTTTTCTCTATAAATATATAACTGCTGTGATCAGGACTTAAAAGTACCAACACCACCACACTACCGTTACAATAATGAAAAAACACAGAAAATGACTGCAGCAGACCCGAATTATATAACCATAAGCACAACAATTACTTACTGTAAAAATATTGCAACATAATTTAGGATAACTAAAATACAGGAGTTACTGCCCTTTTATTTATATACGCCATGATGAAGATGCCTGTCTGTCTGTTACACTTCGAGTCAGGTGAGTATTTTGTATCTTTAAACTGTGGCAGGAATGTTTTTCACTATTTACAATACATTTTAATTATGGTTAAAATATTTTTCCAGTTACAAAATATAAAAAGCTGATTGAGATTGGCTTAGAAAGGAACTTTAAGTCCGTGGAAAGGTTTGAAATTCTAATTTCGCTTACAGGTATCAGATGCTACTGACGGTTGTGAGTGGTCTAACTTAATGTATTTAGTAATATTATTTAGTAAATTCAAGTGATTTTGACCGGTACTCAGCTGACAAACATGTATTAGTCTATGTTTACGTACCGAATCGTTGTGCCGCAATTTTGTCTACCAAAGATTTTTAGCACGAATTCGCGAAAATAGTGAAAAAGGTATTTTTTAATTGTCTGGCCAATTGTTTTCACATCAGCCCGGGAAATGAATCACTTGCTCGTAGGCTCGAATCTGGAGTTTCCGGCTTTTTTTTTAACTTATAGTATATTTTAAAAGAAGGTCATAATTTTCATTTTTTTGGTTTATGACACTTTTAAGATGAACACAGTTTTTTTTTATCAATCCGGGCATATTTTTTTCTTCCCAGGTCCGATACTTGTGCCTGTGGAATAAACTGTATCAATTTGTCACTGTGGAATAAACTGTATCAATTTGTCAGTTTTGATTTCAAGAATTTCAGTTTAATAGGGACATTTTTCTTTCCAAATTTGGGGAACAATAAGCATAATTTGCCAAATTGCCATTGCCACTGGGAATGGGTCTGGTTATCTGATCTATTGTAACACTCAAAAATTATGTGTGGCCACTGATTAAAAATATTTACAAAAGGTCAAAATTTAAATCTTTGTTCAAAGATTGATTGATGAATTAATTCATATATATCGAGACCTGTAGAGGCATGGTGATGGTTGATTTGAATGCCTGTACTGTGATTGCTTATATGTGCATAAAGTGGTAATATCCTGAACAGTTTGAACAGTTTATTGAAAATGCTGGGCCTCATAGAGGCATCAGTCACATATACAATAATATATACATAAAGTATGACATATAAAGAGATATCCACGAAATATGCTGATGTATTACATGGCAAATATAAATCAAAAATGAAAATGTTACATTATGAAAATAAGCTTAATTATCAGTTACTTAAATGCTGAAATAATTTTTTTACAGAATACTGCAAGTTTTAACAATATACTCCTATCTGTGCTATTCATTAACATAGAAAACTTGATTGAATTAACATTAGTACTATACTCTCTAGTAATATATTTTTTTCTATCAGTATTAAATAATTGACAATTAAATAAATAATGATATTCATCACAAAGTGAGCTATTGTTGCATAAATTACACACTCTTAATTCTCTTGGTATATTACAAAGTCTACCAGACTCAATAGGCATTTTATGGTTCATACATCTAAAGCGCAATAGTACCAAAGCTAAATGAGATGGTAAAATATCTAAATACTTTTCAAATCTGAATTCACTTTTGTACATTCTATAATTCAGACATTAACTTGATTGTGACATTTCACTATGCCAATTTTGAATGAACTGACCTTTCAGTCTATTTTTAACAATTTTCTTAAACAATAGAAGAGAAGTGGCAACATTATTAATCCAAAAATTTGATAAACCCAGTGAATCTAATAATTTACAAACACTATTCATCCATGGGAGTTTCAACACATTTCTACAATACAAAGAGTGTGACATATCATACAATGTGTGGCTTATTGATTCTTGTTTGCTACTTAAAATCTTATTCCAAAAGCACAAAACTCTACTTTTTATATGAATAGATAAAGGTAATATCCCTAAATCTCCATAAAGCATACAATTTGGAGTACTTTGTTTCAAATTTAATATGAGTTTATAAAATTTTAATTGAAATCTATCGATGATATTCACATTTTCAATCCCCCACACTTCGCTACCATATAACAATTTAGGTGCTACCATGCTATCAAATAAATGAATTTGCATACTGATAGGCAAATCCAATTTTCTAGCCTTAACTATAATTGAAAACATAGCCTTTCTTGCCTGTTCTAATAAATGATTCTTTGTTTTAGCAAATTTACCATTATAAGAGAACTTAACACCCAGATATGAAAAATCATCAACAATTTCTAGCAAATTACCTTCAAAACTAAAGGCTGGAATATTACATAAACCTCTTTTACTTTTACAAAAAACAACAATTTTAGTTTTACAAGGATTAACTTGTAAATGCCATAATTGACAATAATTTGACATTGCATCTAGTGCTTTTTGCAGTTCTTCAGCAGACTCAGCAAATATAACAGTGTCATCAGCATATAAAAGAATATACAATTTAAAATACATTTCAACATCAGAATCACTCAGGGTATCATTTACAATGTTTGATAGTAGATCCAGACCATTAAAATGTTGTGACAGGAAATACAGGAAATGTAGTTTAAATCATTTAAAAATAAAGAAAACAATATGGGAGATAAATTTTCACCCTGACAAACGCCTGTATGACTTGTAAAAAATTCCGACATATGACTAAAAGAATTAATTTTAACAAAAGATTTAGCTTGTAAATACATGTTATAAATGATCTTTATACATTTACAATCAACATTATTGCTAATTAATTTCTGCCAAAATGCAGTTCTATTTATGCTATCAAAAGCCTTTCTATAATCAATAAAAGAACAATATAACTTTTTACCTTTAGACAGATATAAATCAATCAAAGTTTTCAGAGAAAATATATGATCAGTAGTGCTATACTTTTTCCTAAATCCAGCTTGTTCTTCACAGAGAATATTATTACTTTCTAAAAAATTATTGAGTCTAGAGTTTAGAACATTTGTGAAAAGTTTCCCAAAACAACTAAGTATAGTAATTCCCCTAAAATTATCTGGGTCGTCTATGTTACCCTTGTTTTTGTATATTGGTAAAATAATCCCTTTACTCCAAACTTCAGGAAAAATTCCAGAATCTAAAATAATATTAAACAAATAACAAAACACATCAAACATGCTGTCGGGTACATTCTTCAGATATTCATTCAATACATGATCAAAGGAAGATGATGCTTTATTGTTTTTCAGTGAAATAATAGCTTTACGTATTTCTAATACAGTAAATGGTTTATCTAAATCAGAGTTATTTGACGAGACATTAGTTATATCAAAGTCATCAATGTCAACTTGAGTGTCAACCTCATTCAATTTACTAAAATGATAAAAAAAAGCCTCAGTTGTTACTTTGTTAATAACTTCCTTCCGCTCACCTGAATATTTGTTCAATAGACTCCAATAAGATCTAGGATCTTTATTTTTTAAACCTTTAATTTTATCAACAATGCTTTTCTGATATGCTCTAAACTTTTTCTTAACTTCTATTTTATACTGTCGGCTACTACAAACTAAACTAGCTTTATTTTCTGCAGTAGGGTTCCTGCTATACATGTTTTTATAATTCATATATTGAATACGAGGATTTTTACAATCACTCTCAAACCAAATCTTATTGTTTTTCTTAGACTTCCTATGATTAACGTTTTTCTTTATAAGATCACAACTTATAGCTGCATCAGTTAAAATACCAGACACTTTACCGGTCCCCATATGATTGGACTGTTTTTTGTCAGGTGAAATAAATATTTCAAATTGTACAAATCTTTGATTTGGAAATGTGTGTATATAGTTGGATGAACGTTTCGGTTGACGATTATGTGCACAATACGTAGGCGCAAAGCAATAAATGCTCACCTAAAATGCTAGATTTTAAGCACGCAGACAATAAAGTGCTTAAAAACATTCTGATATATTAGTCTGTGGTATTTTACCCTTTTGATTTAATAAATGATTGCTAGACATGCAGATTTTTAAGGGTTTAGATTAAGCATTATGATAATATTTATTAAACGCTGTCTTTATTTCGATCTTTAACTTTCATTTTGTGGCCGCCATTGTAATTGTGCAAAATTGGGAAAATGAGGAGACCACTTAACCTCATGCTCCATCATTGATTGGGAGAAGTGAGGAACTCCAAAAACTGTTTATATTAAACTACGATGAAATTTATATGACATTATCCAATTTATATATTTATAAATGTGCTATATTATACATCTATAATCACTGGTATATATTCCAGATTAGTAAGCATTAATCGCTAATATTTTCCTTCTTTATATTTTCTATAAAATATTTAGTCCTCTAAGACCTACTTTCGCTTTCGCAAGAAAGCAAATTTAAATAAGAAGACCCAGGGACAATTTTTCCTAACTGATCTAACGGGTGGGGGGTTGAATATCACTGTCTGCCAGTGTCCAAAAAATTGATGACATTTTTGATCTAAGCTCACCCTTGATACGGTCCTACTTGGTACTGTCTGCCAATCCCACGACCTGTGAACATTGGATAGGACTATATGTATTTGCGTTTCTTACTTCTTGTTTTAGTAGTCCTAAAGGAAATACCCCTGTGGTATTACACATATGTAAATTCTTACAGGTCATGTGGCATAAAACTCACACTGGTTACAAGAAAGAAATTGATTAAGGGCTTCAGTCTACATGCTGACAATTTAGTGTTGGCAAGTTCCTACTTGCTTCATACAAAAGAAGTCATATGTTAAATTTATTGACATTATTTTTTTCACAAATTTGATTAAATAAATCATTGATAAACTGGAAATATCCATTTATATCAAAGGGGGAGAAGAATATAAAGCCTGACTGGGACTCAAGCCAAGGACTCTCAAAATACCATACCTCAGCACCAGAAATCTTTTTAATACAGTCCAACAGCCCAACCATTTAAACATTGTCTATAGACTAGTTGCATTTTAATATTGTATAAAATCATGGGGCATAGAGGTTATAAATAAACATAAATTAAAACATTCATTGTAAATAACCCTAAATTGATTGCTATCAAACTTCAATTAAACCAATGTATCAGAAGTATCCCTGGAAATTAGTACGGGTCTTTCAAATAAATTCCTTTTGAAAGACCATGATTTATGCAAGCATTTAAACAATGGATTAATTTAAGCTGTTATAAGTATATAACCACTACATTCAAACTGAGACTGGTTCTTTTTTAAAAGTTTTTACTGTTTTCAGTGTTTTCTTTAAGGATTCTACTTTTTCTGTATATTTAGGGGAAGTCGTGTTTACCATATTGCTTGTTTTGTTCTTTCTATCATAGTTTATAGACTATAATAGCTGTATTTAATCAAAATTGTTATTAGCAATGTGCTTTTCTAGCCATTAAAACTCTTTTATTATATTTTTATAAATAAACAGATTAGAAGAATCACAAATTTCCTTATTGCAAGTTAGATATTTTAATTAAGCCTTCAAGGGTGAATATTGAGATGGATATTTTAACCTTCAAGGGTGAATATTGAGATGGATATTTTAATCTTCAAGGGTGAATATTGAGATGGATATTTTAACCTTCAAGGGTGAATATTGAGATGGACATTCAAACCTTTAAGGGTGAATATTGAGATGGATATTTTAACCTTCAAGGGTGAATATTGAGATGGATATTTTAACCTTCAAGGGTGAATATTGAGATGGATATTTAAACCTTTAAGGGTGAATATTGAGATGGATATTTAAACCTTTAAGGGTGAATATTGAGATGGATATTTTAACCTTCAAGGGTGAATATTGAGATGGATATTTTAACCTTTAAGGGAGAATATGGATTTAAATACATTATTGTATGGCTTTATACATGTCTATACCAAATACTGGATTTTTCAAGTTGTTTGGTCCATAGTTACCTTCAGGAATAGTTCAATCACTTTATAACCTTACTTTTGTTAAAATTTAATTTTCAATAAAATAATATAGGGCAAAACTGAAAAGTAAAACTTCAAAGTTACATAGGTGCACATGTCCGGGTAATACTTAATCATATAGAAAGGATAAAATCCCAATAAGACCCCAGTGTTATCATGATTCTAAACATTATATGCATAATATGTTAATATAAGGCAGTTGTTAATATACAAACATGTTGATGAAAGGTTGAAAAAGGGGCTGTGTAAATTTAAGTCAAATTAGGCCATCTTACATTAAAATTATATGTGTTGCTCAATGCTATAAGAGATAATAACATTTGATACTGGTAGTCAACACTCAGATATGACAATATATAGGCTATTTGAGAAAAGTAACTTTACTTTAAATATGCTTTATGGCTCTTCACACCTAAGCAGTTTAATAGATAATCAACAATATGATTATGATTTCAAGCCAGATCATGTAACTTAAAACAAAGCATTTATTACAAAAAAAAAAAAAAAAAAAAAAAAACAGTATTATGAATTACATACACACATAACACACATAAATATATAAAAATATTATTATTTACAATTTCTTTTCGATATTTTATAATTTTACTATTTTCATTTGTGGCACATCCCATCTGAAGAACTGGTAGATATATTAACTTTATACGTTGACGTAACTACTAAGCAAAATCACAAAGCGACTGTCTATGTTAAGTTTCATACCAGTAATACGTGTAAATTTTAATGCCCCTTTTTAGCTAACGTGAGCTTGCTTAGACTGAGCTTTTTGGATCCTCTGCGTCCGTCCACATTTGTTGTTAACACTTTAAAAGTCACATTTTTGCCTCGATCATCATCAAACTGTCAGGATGCGTGTCTAGGTAATTTCTCTGATGAATTCGAACATGGGTCATCTCGGATGGAAAACTAGGTCACAGGAGCTAAAATAGAAAAATCTTGTCAACATTCTTGTGGCTATTGTTTTGATCCAAATATCTTAAAATTGGTCTGAAAGTTTGTTTTGATGATTTCTAGGTAATTTCGAATCTGGGTCATCTGGGGGTCAAATATGGAAAAACCTGTTAACACTCTAGTGGTCACTTGTTTTACTCAATTGTCATTAAACTTGGTCATGATGCTTGTCTTAGTTTTGTGCCTGGAATAATGCATGGAAGGGCACCTGAGGTCGTCTTGTACCAGTAAAGATGGAACGTCGCCAAATGACCTATACTGTGTCGGTATGACGAAAACCCAAACAAACAAAATTGTCTAAGTTTTTTGCTCGGATGAGTTAGATGGGTCAGGTGAGCGATCTAGGACCATCTCGGCCCTCTTGTCTTTGTATCTTGAAATATAGAAAGATTGTAGTCTGGAGACTTTATATGTAATATTTTTTCTCTCTATGTTGAAAAATGCGGTTGCTATGGCATCAAGTACTTTAATGTTGCAAAAAAAACACACAATATTTGTGATCTGTATTAAAACGAATTGAAAATATTTTTATGAAACTTAACTACCTCTACAGTAAGATGGCGGTTTTGAGATTTATGCTCGGCTTGACAGAGTATGTTGTGAGTTGAATTACTCGCTCAGTGGGCGACCGCGTCCAGATTTCTGATTGAAGTTTTACGCAGTAAACTAGTTTTCACTATAACTTCTTATTTTTCTTAAAATAATTTCTAGTTTAATTCCTTGTTCAAACTTCAAATATATGTTTCTGATTGTCAACACACCATATGTATTAAGGTTCACAACTTTAGCACCAAAATTATCATAATTTCCCCATTGAACTTAGAATTTTCATGAGAAATGTTGTTCTATAGCGTTGCTTATCAAAATGGGGAGGCATATAGTTTTTGTTTTTACAGATATGGAAAGGTGACCATCTAACTGTAAACAAAACGGAAGAGAACAATACAGTTTAGTCAGTAATGATTGAGGAAGGGGCCAATGGTATTATGTTAAACAAAAGAAAAAAAACAACAAAACAATAGAAACTTTTATCCCAATTCTGTCTCATATCTGTCCATATGAAGTTAACTATGTCGGCTTGTTGGATTTATCTTGAGTTCTATCTGTGCCAATACCCTCATAATTTTACACAGTTGCTTATCATTATAGAGTTACATGATCTGGGTTGGTAACTAACATGGCTTCCATTTTGCCATTTTCAGCACTTAAAAATGGATAATGTCAACCAAAATAATAAGTTGGATATATTTTAAGCTCTATCTGTAATAATGGTTTTATAATTTCCACATATATTACTTTGCAATTCATTTTCCCGGTTATTTCCATTTCTATAATTCTAAAAATAGGGCCTTGTATGGTAAAGCTATCCCGACCAGTTGGATTTATCTTTAAGTAAAATCTCTCTTGATTATTTGCTATCTTAAATTTGGTAGGTGGATGCCTTCAATAATCCTCTTTCTGTGTAGTATGGGGTATCTCGTCTGTTTTAGTCAGGGATCATTTAGGTCAAGGTCAATGTCACTTTTGCTAAACAGAGATTTTTACACTTTGGCCCGTACATGTAATAATTTTGACACAATTATGTCTATGGTAGGAAGATAACGTGCATGTCTACTTCTTTTGGATTGTCTTAGGGGTTAATGTGCAAATAATAGATTTGTACAAATTTGCTGATACATCCTGTATTTTCAGACTGATATTTTTCATATTTCGTAGAATGATAATTGGTGTGGTCTTTGGATTGAGTTAAATGTCACCACTGCGTGAAATATTAGTAGATTTTTTTCAATGTTTGCCCACACATCCTTTCTTTACTGGTAAGGAGATACCTTGCATGGTTTTCTTGATCTAATTTGCAATGAGTTAATGAGTCAGTTGGTCAAGGTTAGAGGTGTCAAAATAGATTTCTTAACATGTTCTTATATAACCTTTATTATCTCCCGCCGAAAAGGCGGCGGGGGATATAGAAATAGTCTCCGTCCGTCCGTCCGTCCCACCTTCCGTCCATCCATCCGTTAGTCCGTCCGTCCGTCCTTCCGTCCGACATTTTTGTCCGGAGCATATCTCTAAAAGTATTTCAGTTATCAACTTGAAACTTCATAAGTTGATAGACCTCATTGAGGAGGAGTGCAGTGCACAAGAATGATAACTCTATCCTGCATAATTTTTTAGTTATTTCCCTTTGTTATTTTTCAAAAATGATTTTTGTCCAGAGCATAACCCCAAAAGCCTATGAGATATCAACATGAAACTTCATAGGTGCATATATCTCACTCAGGAGGTGTGCAGTGCACAAGAATGATAACTCTACCTTTCATAATTGTTTAGTTATTGCCCTTTGTTATTTTTCATACTTAATTTTTCACCTGAGTGAAGCAAAACTCAAAAAGTTTTTGAGATATCAACATGAAATGTCATAGTTGGATAGATCTTATTGAGGAGGAATGTTGTGCGCAATAATGATAACTCTTCCCTATACAATTTTTGAGTTATTGCCCTTTGTTCTTTTTCATGTTATTTTGTCCAGAGCTTATCTCAAAAAGTATTTGAGGTATCAACTTGAAACTTCATAGGTGGATGGATCTCATTGAGGAGGAGTGCAGTGCACAAGAATGATAACTCTACCTTGCATTATTTTTGAGTTATTGCCCTTTGCTTTTTTTCAAAATTAATTATTGTCCAGAGCATAACTCAAAAAGCCTTTGAGATATCAAAATGAAACTTCATAGGTGCATAGATCTCACTCAGGAGGTGTGCAGTGCACAAGAATGATAACTCAACCTTTCATAATTTTTGAGTTATTGCCCTTTGTTATTTTTCATACCTAATTTTTCACCCGACTGGAGCATAACTCAAAAGTGTTTGAGATGTCAACATGAAATGTCATAGGTAGATAGATTTTATTAAGGAGGAATGCTGTGCACAAGAATGATAACTCTTCCCTGTACATTTTTTGAGTTATTGCCCTTTCTTCTTTTTCCGGAGCTTATCTCAAAAAGTATTTGAGGAATCAACTTGAAACTTCATAGGTGGATGAATCTCATTGAGGAAGAGTGCAGTGCACAAGAACAAGAAAATGGAATTATTCTGCTCTTCTACATATACATTCTTCCAATGAGCAAACACATTCGGCGGGGGATGGCCATGTTGACATGGCTCTTGTTTATTGATGATATTAATAACATTTTAACTGAACATACATCCTTGGATGATTAAGTGTAGGCAGTCACAAGGTCAATGTACCTCTTCTAACAATAAATTCTTACACTTTTTCTAATACAGCCTTATGAAAAGAATCCGGGGATGGGTATTTGTGTTTCCAAACATGTTCTTAATTGTTTCATATTGTTGATTATCTGTTTGATATTTTCTTTTGCAGAAATTCTCATGTGATGGTGCAGTTTAAATCAAGTTTTGATGCAGAACAGAGGTGATTGTGAAAGTGAAAACATATTGCAGTAAAAAACGTGTACAACCACTCGGGAAATTTAACTTAATTATTGAACTTTGATTTCATATAAAACGTTAACATACACATTTGATCTGTGTGATTTTAAAGATATTTAAAATTTGATTTGTTAACATTCATTCAAGAAAAATGAACTCTCATATAAAAAAGAAGCAAAAGTGCAAAGTAAAGATATAGAAGTCGTTTATGATGTTTCTGAAAAAGATGCCTTGAAGGATAACAGTGATATTTTGACACCTAGAAGAATACATATTGGAAACGAATCATTCAAATGAGAAATATGTGACAGAGCGTCCAGTCAGTCGTGTTATCTTGAGAAACACATCAGATGTTACATTTAAGAAAACAACATTTAAATCAGATATATATGATAGTGCATTCAAAAGCTCATCTTAAGGAATATATGAGCAAAGATTACGCAAAAAAAAAACAACATTTCATATGTGATATATCGACTTGTACATTCCGTTTTAAGACTAATCTTAACAGGCATATGAACATAAAGCCTAAGATAAAATAAAAACACTCAAATATGATTTATTTACCTATAAATCCAGTTTAAAAGGAAATCTTTAGACACATTTCAGCATACTTACTCAAGAAAAAACATACGTATATGATTTATGTGCAACATCATTCCATCTAAAAGGTTATCTACAGAAGCATAAGAGCATGAGCATATACATACCAATGGAAAACCATAAAATAATGATTTATGTGCCAGTTCATTCCGTCGAAAAGGAAAGACCCATTTAAGCATTATTACATCAGAAAAAACATTTAAGTCTGATTTTTGTGCTTATAAATTAAGTCTAAAGAATAATTTTTAGACACATTTTAGCATTCATAACAAAGAAAAATGAACATTCAAAACTGGATTTATGTGTTTATAAATCAGTCTAAACAGTAATCTTAAAAAACAAATAAGCATACATATAAAAAAACCATTCAAATATGAAGTATGCGCTTAAACATTTCGTCTAAAACAAACTCTAAAGACACAATGAGCATACACTGTTACAGTAGTACACAAGAAAAAACATTCAAATGTGATTTATGTGCTTATAAATCAAGTCAAAAAAGTAATCTTACGAAACATATAGGCATACATACCAAAGAAAAACCATTCAAATGTGAAGTATGTCCTAAAACATTTCGTCTAAAACAATATCTAAAAAAGCATATAAGCATACATATATCAGGAAAACCATTCAAATGTGAAGTATGTGCTGAAACATTCCGTACAAAAGGAAATCTAAAGCAGCATATAAGCATACATAAGTCAGAAAAAACATTCAAGTGTGAAGTATGTGCTAAATCATTCCGTCTAAAAGGTTACCTAAAGAAGCATAAGAGCATTCATTTATCAGAAAAACCATTCAAGTGTGATTTATGTACTAGAACATTTAGACTGAAACAAACTCTAAATACGCATATAAGCATACATCTATCAGAAGAAACATTCAAATGTGAAGTATGTGCTAGACCATTCAATCAAAAAGGAAATTTAAACAAGCATATACGCATACATAAATCAGAAAAACCATTCAAGTGTGATTTATGTGATAGAACATTCCATCAAAAACATACTCTGGAGAGGCATATGAGCATACATATACCGGAGAAAACATTCAAATGTGATTTATGTGGTTTTAAAACCAGTTTCAAAGGTAGTCTTAAGACACATATAAGCATACATACCAAAGAAAAAACATTCAAATGTGAACTGTGTGCTAGAACATTCCGTCTCAAAGGAACTCTAAAGCAGCATATGAGCATACATATATCAGAAAAAACATTTAAGTGTGATTAATGTGCTAAAACATTCAGTCTGAAACGTTCTTTAAAGCGGCATATGAGCATACATATATCAGAAAAAACATTCAAGTGTGATTTATGTGCTAAAACATTCAGTCTAAAACGTTATTTAAAGCGGCATATGAGCACACATAGCAAAAGCAAAGCCATTTAGATGTGTCTTACGTACTTAAACTTAAACACAGAAAATAAAATGAATTGACATTTGAGGATGCATACTTGAGTAAAAACCAATCAAGTATGATGTTTATTATAGTTTTTAAAGATAACTTTTAGCGTCACATGTCAATACATTCTCGAGAAGACATCTTAATGTCAGTTCTGTGATTGTACGTTTAAATGTTCGTTCAAATTGTCTTAAGAATCAGTTGAGAACTCATATTGGACAACAATCATTCAAATGTGATGTGTGTAACAAAACGAATCTGGCATGGGTGTTCTCGTAAGCTTCACAGGAGGAACACAGGAGAAAAATCATTCAAATGTGATAGGTTGCAAACGAGTTTGTTATGATAGCTGTTTTCATAGGCTTTACATGAGGAAAATACATTGTAATGTGATGTATGAGGCAAACGATTCATTCACAAGTGTTTCCTCTTTAAAAGCGTACGTCACATGTGAATTCATACTGGTACATAACCATTCGAATGTGATGAACTTAATACTACATTCAGCTTTCAGGATAGTTTTCGGGCCATTTGAGACTTCATACTGGAGAAGAACCATTTAGATGTGGTGTTTGCAGTATAAAATACCATTATAGGTCACATGGACTTAGTAGGAAGAATACTCATTCACATATCAGTTGTTGGTGTTGCGATTGTATAAGGAGCTTTTGGTAATTCATACTGGAGAAAAAACATTCATATGAGATATATGCGATTATAGCCTTAGTCATTACCTTAAGCGTTACATATAAGAACATTTCAAGGTCAGTTATGAGATTGTTTATTCAATTATTCAGATTGTCTAAAGAGCACCCTCCGAAAAAAAAAGAGTAGAAAAACGTACATACAACCGAAAACAACAAAGAAATTCAGAAACATAAGAAGACATTTGTTATGTGTAAGACGGCAGGCCAGTATGGTTTAAGATCAAGATTGCAAGAATAATAATAGTTTTTTATTATACAATTTGTTTTATGGTATACAATTTATGTGTATGATTGGATTTTTGCCATTTGTGCTTCACATAAACCTTTTTAGGTTGATGATGCCTAGTATTGATGACCTATGTAATTATAGCAAAGGTTATGTCAATGATGTCCGTATATCTGTACGTCTGTCCGAAGGAGGTCGTTTCAATTATGTTTTATGTATGACTTTATCTTGAAAAACAGATAACGCTTTGAATAATATTTACAAAAACATTAAAAAAATAACCGCCAGTTTTTTGAATTAACGTAAACCCTGTTTGAACAAGATAATTCCATAACAACAGAATTTAATGCAGAGTCTTTCGTTAATTAATCAATAATTTCATCTAAATTTTTGAACAACTTGATCAGTATGTTTTACTTTTTTGGATGATAAATAAATTTAAAACATGGTACTATCTTTTAATATGTATGTTGTAAAGCAAGGCTTATGTGGGCCCCATTGGGCGAGGTTGGCCAACAGTAGCATGGTATTCTCTACGTAGCTGATATATGGGTAACATATTGAACTAAAATCTTGGTAAAGCTATAAACTCCCTTGCCTTGATGAGCATTATGAGAATGTTAACAACTTAGTCCAACCATGTCACTGCTGATCGGTGAACATTATCAGTATTCACAATTTTAGCATTATTAAGCCAAACATAACATTATTCAGGCTAATTTTATTAATTTATATTTTGTAATTTTTTGTGAAATATTTTACTTCAAAGTATTTTTTTTCATTTGAAAATAAATTTCATTAATCAACTAAAATTATTTCGGAGTTAGGATAATCTTGATTTAAAAGTATAGTTTCGTAGATGTATATTGACATTACATGAATCGCTTAACATAGTTTAACATTACATGAATCGCTAAACATAGTTCCGTTCTTGAATAATATGACATGAATTGCATTATGTAGTTTTGTAATTTTATAGCTCAATATATAGTTTGGTAGTTGTATAACGTAACATGAGTCGCTTAACATAGTTTCATTGTTATATAACGTTTCATGACTCACTTACCATAGTTTCATAGTTGTTTAACATTACATGAATCATCTAAAAGTGTTTTAAAGTTGTATAACGTTACATGACTCACTTATCATAGTTGTATATCGTTACATAAATCGCCTAACATAGTTTCATAGTTGTTTAACGTTACATGAATAATTTAACATAGTTTCAAAGTTGTATAACGTTACATGTCTCACTTAACATAGTATAATAGTTGTATATCGTTACATAAATCGTCTAACATAGTTTCATAGTTGTTTAACGTTACATGAATAACTTAACATAGTTTCATAGTTGTATAACGTTACATGACTCACTTAACATAGTATAATAGTTGTATAACGTTACATAAATCGTCTAACATCGTTTCATAGTTGTTTAACGTTACATGAATAACTTAACATAGTTTCATAGTTGTATAACGTTATATGTCTAACTTAACATAGTTTCATAGTTGTATATCGTTACATAAATCGTCTAACATAGTTTCATATCTGTTTAACGTTACATGAATAACTTAACACAGTTTCATAGTTGTATAACGTTACATGACTCACTTAACATAGTTTCATTGTTGTTTAACGTTACATGAATCGCTTTATATAGTTTCATCTTGTTTAACGTTACATGAATTGCTTTATATAGTTTCATTGTTGTAAAACGTTACATGAATCGCTGAATTTAATTTTGTTGTTGTATGATGTTACATGTATCTCTTAATATAGTTTCACTGTTTTGTAACGTTACATGAATCTCTTAATATAGTTTCACTGTTTTGTAACGTTACATGTATCTCTTAATATAGTTTCACTGTTTTGTAACGTTACATGTATCTCAATATAGTTTCACTGTTTTGTAACGTTACATGAATCTCTTAATATAGTTTCACTGTTTTGTAACGTTACATGAATCTCTTAACATAGTTACATAGTTGTATAATGTTACATGAATCGTTTAACATAGTTTTATAGTTGTATAACGTTAAATGAATCACTAAACCTAGTTTCATAGTTGTATAACGCTACATGTATCGCTTTATATAGTTTTGATGTCGTATAACGATTTACTTACCTGAATGTCTTGTTTTATTGTATAATTTTACATGAATCCCTACATATTGTATGCATCTTTACTTTAACTTTTTTATTCGAAACATTGTTATTAAACTTGTACGGTTTCAAAGTAGCATTAAACTAGTTGACATTCTATTACACAGAATTATGTGCATATCATTACACATCTAACAATCAGCATATCATTACATGTAACTATGTATTTTAATGCATTACTTTGAACCTGTAATTAATTTGTTTTTGAATGTTCAATAGTTTATAACTATTTCATTTTATTTTTGAATATTCATTTGTTTATAACTGTTGAATTTGTTCTTGAATATTCAATTTTTTATCAGTGATTTTTATTTGCTGATGATTTGTCAAGCAGACATGTTATATAATTTTGCACAGTACGTTAAGTTCAATAAAACATTTCACTTGAATGCTTTTTTTATAGTTTTTCATATTATTATACTTTGTCACCTTTACCTAAAATAATTAATTTTAAACACTGTATCTTGATATGGGGTTTTAGAATCGACAACTTATGACCTGAAGATATTACGAGTAGCCCATATCTTCTTATGGGCTTTTAGAATTAAGAACATTGTTTGGAAATTTGGAGCGTTCATTGCCTATCCGCAGCAGAACTGATACACATCTATGCACACAAACATCGCATGGTTATTACGTACATTGGAGTAGAGACACATTTAAAAATATGTATAAAGATTGTTAGTTTAGGGTTGCAGATAAGTTCAAATATGTTGACATGTCTTTGATTTGCAACCATTCGAGCAAATTTTATTTCTCAGACGTGTTTAGGTATTTAATTTTGCGCAACAGAAATAAGGATCTTTAAAATAATCTACAATATCATTCTAATGAAAAATGTTTTCCCATTACTATTTGGTAAGAAACAAATAGTACCATTCAGTTGACAAACAACATAAGCAAAATGATTTATTCTTCTCAACATTTATGGAATATATATAAAATGTAACTCTATTCCACCCATTTTTAAAAGGTGCTAGAGAGCCTAATTAAAAAATCCATTAAAGTTCTGTTTTCAAAGTTTCCCTATTTTTTGGTTCATAAGTTTATTGGTCAATCTTGTAAAATATAAATACTATCGTGTAGTTTTGATTTTATTACACTTTGAAAATATCAGGTACCGTATTTGATATTAGATTAAGTTAATAAATACTTTATTTAATAAGATTAAACAATTAAAATTAAACACTTTTTCAGTCCCAAACGGAAAATGAGAGATTCATAATGTTAAAAGAAAAGAAGTTGACCCTATGGTGTGTTTGAACCCACGGCCAAGTTTCAATGAAGTTGACAATAGTTCTAGCCTATTTGAATAAATTATTGTACTCTTCAAAGCGGAGGTAATGCATTACGATGTTCATACCTTAATATACAAGTAGAATAGGCATTTAAGTTGTAACTCTATCTTAACTGAAATAATAAGAGACACAAGCTGATTGACATATGGATAAGGGCATTATATCAACAAGTGACATGAGTGCATGTATACAAAGCTGCTAAGAGTGTTCAGCAGACAAATAATTCGACCTTAATTTAAATAACATAGGAAATGTTTTTTTGTGTTTTTTTTTGCAAGATGGCATGGTGCGGAGAAATTAACTGGGAGCTCAATTACCCTTTAGCCATTCCGTGAATGCATCCCTATTTATTGCTGGAACAAGAGCCATGTATTTAGAATAATCATAAAGCACAATGATACGAGCTAAAACTCATCGTGTTAATTTGAAATTCAGGCCATAAGTCATGTAAGTGCTATCAATACAAATAACTTTATTCAGATATTGAAAGTTATTCAACTATATTTTTTTTCAAATCGCTCATAAAGAATATGCATAGATGAAATTAATGTATTCAGTACATGGTTTCTGAAAAAAGGCCCTTCTAACATTTTAGCGTCAGTTCGGATAAGTGGACATAACTCGATTTCCATACGATAAAGTTTGTTGAAATTGTGCATACAGTTTAAGGTGTATATTTGACCTATGTTAATTAATAACTTTTCAGTTCCTCATAGTGCCCGTTAGGATGGTCATACCCTTTTTTATGGTGATAAATGTTCACAATTAAATATATCTTATATACAGACAACACTGTTCCATCGGATATTTGACATGTATATATTAAAATCTATTTGATGTTTGGGTTAATGAGGAGAACTAAATGATATTTCTTGAATATGTTCCTCATTCATTCCATTCATTTCATCAACTTCCTGGATGTTTGCGAACTGTTCGTTAAGCACTTCTATTAGGTATGTTAAGCGCTTCATAGGACGAAAATTCATTTACTCCCTGCTGAAGTCTCTCATAATGTGTTTGGCTGAAATAAAAACAAAAATTGATCAGAACATTTAAAGTTTTGAATGAATCACATTGCCTTTTTCTAAAATGCATAGAATAATACAATGACCCATACAATTTTGTGAAACAAAACATATTTGTCATACACGAAATCATTTGGAAAATTAATCGTGTTTCAATGAAATCATTTTCTCCTATAATATTTCAGTATTTCAAAGCCATTCATGTGCATTTCGTACTCAAGAAGCAGTTCTAGAATTTCACGTAATGTTGTTACACAAAGTTCCCAAATTAAAACTGTATTGAATTCTCCTGACCTTTTTATCTTGTTAACAGAATCGGCTGAAAATATTTAAAATGTTGATGTATAGTTAAAAAATCTAAGCAAGGTACATTGAATTATTCTCAATGAAGATCATCACAATAAGTTTATAAAAGTACCTTTATTTTTACATAAGTTCTATCAATACAAATAACTTTATTGATATATTTAAAGTTATTCAACTATATATAATTTTTTCAATCGCTCATAAAGAAAATACATAGATAAATTTCATGTATTTAGTACATGGTTCCCGAAAAAAGGCCCTTCTAACATTTAAGCGTCAGTTCAGATAAGTGGACAAAACTCGTTTTCCATACAATAAAGTTTGTTTAAATTTTGCATACAGGTGTCCTTTAAGGTGTTTATCTGACCCATGTTAATTAATAACTTTTCAGTTCCTTATAGCTCCCGTTGCGCGGGTTATTCTTTAAGTGATTTTCTGGTAATAATTGAATGTTCACAATTAATAAGTCTTACGTACAAATAACATTGTTCCATCGAAATATTTGATCTAAATATATTAAAATTTATTTGATGTTTGGGTTAACTAGGGGTTATTAATGATATTTCTTGATTATATATGTTTTTATTCATTCCATTAATGTCACCAACAGCTTGGATGTTTGCGAATTGTTCGTTAAGCACTTTTATTAGGTATGTTAAGCGTTTCATAGGACAATAATTCATTTGCTCCCTGCTGAAGTCTCTCATAATGTGTTTGGCTGAAATAATAAAAAAAATAGATATGAACACTTAAATTTTTAAATAAGTAACATAGCCTGTTTTTGAAATACATAATAAAATAAATTGATCCATATAATTTTGTAACACATATTTATCTTACACGAAAATCATTTGGAAATCGTGTTACCATATCAATGACATTGATTTTAACTATTATTATATTTCAATACTTCAAAGACACTCATGTGTATTTAGTACTCAAGAAATAGTTCCAGACTTTCACGTAAATGTTGTTACATAAATGTCTTAAATAAAGATTCTATTGAATTCTACTGACCTGCTTATCTTGTTACCAGAATCGCCTGAAATTATTCAAAATGTTGATGTATTGTTAAAACAGCTAAACATGGTCGAATGAAATATTTAAAACGAAGGTCATCACAATAAATTTAGTAATGCATCTTTATTTTTACATGTCAGATGATAAATGTCTGCTCTAAATCAAGGTAATTGATAACGATTAGGATTCCATACAGTACAATGTAATAAGGAAAGCAATATTTCTGCAGCATAAAAATACGCATACGATTTAGTACGTAAAATCAAAAGTGCTTGTCGCATTGATTTGACCTAAAATATGTTTAATCTTGTTATTCATGTTATATTTTATCCAAATATTAAAAATATGTAAAATAAAAGAAAACATATTATGTTTCTGTTAAATTGTTATAGACAAGGTGTGCAACATCCAAGTACGAAAATAATTGGTATGCCCATTCTCGGTGTCATTTTTTTGCCGGATTTTTTGCATGGAATCAATGCAATACATATTTTTCTATCAAAACTGACTATGAGCAAATCTTCAGAAAAGCAGAAAAGCCCAAAAATAAGATTTTGCCCAGGATGAGACCGTCATGACATGTTACGATTGAAATGCATCAACAGAGAGACCAAATGGGTCAAACACACATGCAACTGGTTTTTATATACTTTTTAATGGCCTAATGCTCCACGAGTGAAACTAAGTCTTATGTGCCTGTATGTTAGAAATGATTCTACATGTAGACGATATTTACAGAAGGTAAATCCTACCGGAAGTATTCTCCGTCTTCCGTCCTCCACGCACCTGTTGAGGGAGAACACTTCCAATTTCGGAATTACCTTCTACATGTAGAATCTTTCTTGATATGCAGTCACATATAACTTATTATGACCCCTGGAGCATAAGACCATTAAAGTATGTAAAATTTTTACACCTAGGACGGAAATACCCATAATTTCTTACTTGGATGTTACCTTGTTTATAACAATATAACAAAAATAAAAATAAATCAATTTTAAGATTTCTTAATGTATGGATATAATATTACATGAATAACACGATTAAACCAATTTTAGATCAAATTGATGCGACTAAAACTTTTTTGTGAAATGAATCTACTATCGTAATCTTCAGATCCTTCTATACTTGGTTGTCAAAATACTTGCTTGGGAATTCTTTACTAATGGACGAACGAGCACAGTTAAGCAGAACTAGTTGGTGGATGAACATGATATAATAAATACTACTTGAATTGATTTTTCCAGCTTGAGGAGAATTTATTGTTAAAAGTAATAATGTTTTTATACCAACACTATATTTAGGACAAAACGAGTACTTTCAAACATTTACCTTTCAGAGTGTCATAATTTGCTTTGTTTTCCATTTCTGTCCGGTTTTGAAGTTGCTCGTACATGTTTCTAAAAATAATAATTACATTCAAACTTATATCCAATCATTACGGCGATATCGATATGGCCCAATTGTCCTTGTAAGTAGCCCAATAAATCATGACTTTTCAAACAGACTATGTAACATAGTTTGTTGTTTGTTTGTTTGCTGTTTTTGTGTCCACCTATGTCTGACTCAATCTCCGAATATTGTTCATAGTCATATTCTTAACTAAAACGAAATATTAACAACATTTACAAGTTTAACTTAAAGATTTAGAAAAATATATTACTTACGATGTTGATAAAATGTTATTAAACACAGTTTCCTGAGCCTGTATAGAGTGTAGTTGTTCTTGCTGCGACTGACCTATTTTGTTAGTATACAATATCATCAAATTGTGCCTTTTAAAATTATGTATGTTACTATATTATAAAATAAATTTTGCCTTGTTATTTTTTTTACAAATTTGGTCATATCGAAATACTTCACAGCACTTAAGTTTTGATACCATTGTTTTTGACCTTTTGAGAAATCAGATTTTTATCACTTTAATGGTCGTTGTTAAAAGCTAGATATAAGTAGGTATAAATAATAAATTATTATCACATAAATGAAGTAATTTGATTGAAATCTAAAGCGTTTGGTAAAAAATTAAACATTGTTACATTATACAAACATTATTTCATGGCACATATCATGTAAATAACTAGACAATAGTAAGAGATTTTTGATAATTTACCAATAGGTAATCGTAATTTTTAGGCTATAAAACGGGAAAGTGATAAATTGGAGGCACTTTATAAAGAATATACACGTTATTTGTATTGTTATTATATCTATTTTTAAATAAAAACACAAAAGTATGCAATATTCGCATTATAATTATCTTTTTAGTAGGGTATATGAAAATGCAAGTATGTCAGGAATAATTATTTATGCAAATTATATATTTTTAGTAGATAATTACCTTGAGACTTTCGTTTCCTATACAGAACAATCCAGGTACAAAGCATGCCAGTAAGAATTCCAACGACTAGCGAAACAACAATAGCTCCAACCATTCCACTCATTGATAATTCGATATCGTTATAACCTGAAATTTATATATAAATATTCCATTTAATCTGTCAATAAATAACTTAATAAAATGTATGTAAGTATAAGTTTTTTTCAAGATATATAGTATTATAATTACAATGATGGGATCACTGAAATCGCTTGGTATAATTTTTCTCAGCTGCACTTATATTGCTTATAGTGAGAGACGCATCCACATTGTCTTAAGGGAAAACAAGTAAAGGTACTAAATAATACGAGTCAAGCATCTAATACGAGTCAAGCATCTAATGTATACACGCTTCGAATTGACATTTTATCATTTAATATGGGCCGACTTTCGCTTTGTTATAAAAATGTATTGGGGATTATCTGCGGTTAATGTAGGTTCTACTTTTTTCAGGAATCTGTAAAAAACTCTTCTGATTTTCTATTTAGTGTTTGATTAGAAAATGAGATGTTGAAAATAAAATTAAATAGCATAAATGAAAAATGATTAAGGCAATAAAGGAAATGTTCCTTCATGCAAAAAGTATTTATCTCACATAATTTGACTTGAGCTGTTTATCTTTTTTGTAATTTAGAAATATATAGAGGATATTTGATTGTTTGTGTGTAAGATGAAATTTTATTTCATCGAGTGGGCTTTAAAAACAGTATTCTCACGAGTGGCGTAGCCACGAGTGAGAATACTGTTTTTAAAGTTCACGAGATGAAATAAAATTACATCTTACACAACAAACAAACAAATTTTCTTTTTATTTTATGCTTAAAAACAAGTTAAAACGAAATTTCCCTAATATTTACGTTAATATTAAAATCTGTTTTCCCCTTTGAGAGCCTCAAAAAGTCGAATTTCTCATTAGATACAAGAAGTCATGGGCTGAAAAATAAGTTCCACAATCAACGTTAAATGGTGGTGATAGTATTCATTTTATTAAACAAATATGTCTGATCGCTTGTTTAAATAATAAAAACAAACAATTCTAGTTGGAGAAAAAGTCCAACCATCCATCCATATTTCTGTTACTGACTGCGAATTTATATTAGACCTTGCTTTGTTAAATGTAAGCGGCCGCCATTTTTAAAGTAATTTCACTAAAGGAAAATAATTGTGTTTGATTCAGGGGGATATCATTTGGATTTCTTAGTCATACACCTTTTTAAAAGATAGAAAACTTATTTGAGGATTGTAACAGACAATAAATAAGTGTTGACAGATGTGTAAATATTCAAAAAAGTGGATAGGAAAGTGGAAATTTTGGAAGCCTTACGAACGCTGGGATTTTTACATATTCCTCGACTGAAAGCTGCCATTGCTTTTCAAGTTTTCATTAAGCATACGGCAGTTTTTGCTCGTAGGATACTTAAATATTCCCAAATGTCATCAAGAGCAGTTTTGCATGTGGAAGGAGTGATTTTTCAGACTGTAAAAATGAAACAAAAAATTAAAGAGACGATATTTGGTGATTGGTATTTTGAATGAATAGAAGTAACATACTGTAAGTTTTCTTCTTTTTATTACTTTTGACATATAAGTTATTTATCAATTTCACTTTTGTTTTTCTTTAAACAGCCTGACATTGTCGGAATAGTCAGAAAAAATAAAATTGAGGTACCACATGGGGAAAATCTTAAAAAAGTAGTTTCGTCATTGAAAAGTGTGAAAATATATTTTGATAATTTTCACTGTGAAATTATCAAATATAATTTTCACGGATAAATCAGTAATCCACTGAAAAGCATAAAATAAATGTCAATAAATGCACTGAAACTCTTCTTTCAAATATATTTTGTTCTGTCTGAAGGTCCAATATAAGTTATTTCAACGCACTTTAATGTCAAAGAAAATCATTCATAAATTACCTTTCGTGACGTCGACTGGGTTTCTTAATGTCGTTAGCTCATCTGCAAATGGAAATGTCATCATAATATTATCGACCATGAAGCAATACTTATTAGAAAATAACTTTGTGAAATGTTTTTTTCTTCTTCATTTTTTAAATATGAAATAAACAGCACTGGAATTTAAAAGAAAAGATTAAGATAAAATCAATTTTATGATTTAACAAAACGTGTGGTTTAAACGTTACGAACTCCATGGTATTGAAAAAGGATTTCAAAGGATTAAATGTGAAACATTGATTGTTTTTGTTGTTATGATAAATAAATGATATTTTATAGTTTCAGTATTTTAGAAACATTCCAATGCTAAAAGAACGTGCGGATATAGAAAACAGTTTATAAACTTGTACATAGATTCAAAAAATGTTCAAATTCGAAAACCGCATTACACTTTAGAAATTTATGGACCTAAGGAAATTACTTATTAGTAATTGTGTTTTTCGATTGAGTGAGTTGGATCTTACATCTATTTGACGATTTGAGACACTGACAATTGATGATACATTAATGTAAAAACTAGAACTATCGCTTAATGGGATTCATACCCCCACAAATGTCCTTGACATAATACGACTTGGAAAGGTGGTTATGGGCACAAATACATATACATAAAAAAATTATCTCTTGCGAAAAAAAGACAAATTGTACACGCAGGTAAAGTATAAATATATATTGTCAAATCATGTTCGAAACAGTTACAAATAACCTTTCATTTTCCCAATGTACTAAAACAAACAAACATAAGTAGTGAAGTTAAGAAAATGGCATAATTATGTCAAAATGTAATTAAGAGTGGAAAAACTTTGCATACTGAGCTTACTTGTGACCCTTCATATATAGTTTTAAGTCAAGTGAATATCTGTTCTAGTTTCAAAACATTTAGTATTAATGGTTATATCAGAAAATTTTCTAAGCCTAAAAGGGGGCATAACTTGTGTCATAATTCAATGGAATTGTAGAATTTTTGTCATCTGAGCTTGCTTGTAAACCATTCATATAAATTTTAATTTCAAGTAAATATCTGCTCTGGTTTATGAAATATTATAGTAAATAAATTTAAAGACATGAAAAAAGACTTAACTTTGTCAAAATACAATACAAAGTTATCCCCAACATTTTTTTAGTTATGAAACTTGACCTGCATATCTTACTTGCGACACTTTGTATATATTTGAAGTTTCAAATGATAATCTGTTCTAGTTTTAGAAATATTCATGTACATATTAAAATTTCAGAACATTTTCTAAATCAATGTTCGACTCTGTGGCCTTGACCTTAAGCTGGCACAAGGGTAAGATGGGTTTTGCACATTGCCTAGTTGAGATGAACATTTGAGCCAAGTTTGAAGAAAATTCTTCAATTGGTATAGGATTTATAGAGCCGACACAATAATGGAGACGGACGGACCGACCGACGCGACAAAGCGAATCCATTATAGCCACCCCCAACACATTTATTGGTGGGGGATAATAATATAATAATACTAGAATTATAACGGGAATTGTCTAAGAAAGACTTTGAAAGACATAAAACAAACTTTCTACGATATGATATAGTGCCATAAATCAAAACCAAACACTATACCGTAAAAGTACTTATTTCTGCGGGCTTAATATTCTGTGATTTTTGTTAAAATAAGGGGTTTAAAATTTCTGCGTATCTTATTTCTTCGGGGTCATCATTCTCGCATTGATGCGTCTTAATTAAGATATTTTTGCAAAATTAACCGATAAATACAAACAACATTTCAAAATTTGTTGACGTACCATGTTCCGGATAACCTCCAGACAACAAATAATGTGTTTCTTCGTAATCAAATTGTATCGATATATACACGTTAATAAACACAAATAAAAACGTGCTTTGGCAACCAGTTTTATACTGTATTGAATAAATATGAAGTGTGAAAAATAAATAATGGCAAAATCGCACGTAGTGTACAAATACAAAAGGATATGTTTATTGCACGAACAGTTTTATTTTACTAAAAAGAAATCAAGATAGGGTGAGCGAAAATCATACAAACATGATATTTATTTGGGAAAAATGAACAAGCAAAGTAACAATTTTTTTCTAATAATAAAATCACGACTGATACATAAAGAAAATTTCCCTTTTACAAAGGGTGATAACGGTACAGGGTAATGTATTTATACAATACCGGTGGTTGACATATTCCGACATACCGAACAGGGAAAGGCTTAATTTTCTGCGGTTTTTAAATCTGCGGTGTCGTTATGAACCGCAGAAATAGCAGACATAAAGTTCCCGCAGAAAAAAGTACTTATATGGTATTTAATGTAAATAACAAAGCAACATACTAGTATTTGTGTTCAAATGTAATTTACACGATCATCACTCGTATTGGCATTTGTCTGTTTAATTTAAATACAAAAAACTTACTAGCGTCAGCGAGAAACCTTGGGTTGTCTTTAGTTACAAAGGAGTTTCCATAAATATCTCCACTTAGACTTATATAACACTCAAATCCAATGTCGTTTTCTCTATCAGTATCAACATCTGATGGTTCAATTTTATATCTTATAGAAGCTACTCTGGTATACCCACATTGACTGTTACTGATTGCAGTTCCATCATCGTTTGTACCCGGTGCTGGTTGGTAATCGATAAACTGATCTGTTGATGTGTTTGCTGGTGCCCTACGCCACCTAATTATTGTTTCCGGTAAACTTCCTATGTTAGCAGTGCACGTGAGCTCTATAACATCTCCTACATTACACGTGACCATTTTCATAGATGACGATTTTTGTACAAGAATACCATTCATTCTTGCTATCAACGATGTTATTTGAGGCTTATCTGGAAAATAGTAGTTCAGAATAATAATAATTGGAAATTGGTGACACAGATGTAGAAAATGATTGACTTTAATATATTTTATATATATATATATATACAAATTATTGATTTTTGTAAATCTTCAATATCATTATTTTCTATCTGATCAAGTAAGTTTTAGAAACATAGAAATAAAAAATAATACACGGTTGATAAAAAAGTTATAAACAGTAAAGAAGACATGTATATGATACAATATTCTGACTTATTGTTTGAAAAAGCTATACACTGTAATCTTTTTACAATGTCAATAAACTATTTTAAATTGATTTGAGCTCATGTCGAATTGATGCAAGCGTTTACGACATTGTAAATGTACTTACCATAAACTTTAAAACTGCCCATATTTTCAACAGATACAATACTTGCGGATGAAGAGCTTTTATAAATCAATCTACATTTGTAGGCTCTAGCATCATCACAAACTAACTTCTCTATGTTCATAGACAGTGTAAGATATGTACTAACAGGTGTTATCTTGCCCCATGAACCTCCAGCAACGTAATCCTTAGCACTTGCATTAATAGCTGGACTCAAACTTGGTCTCTCGGTTTGTCCAAAGTGCATTTCAGCTAAGCTATCCCAATTACTGGGATTTGTCTCTGAAACACTTTTGGATTTTATTCGTAATATCTGTATATTGAAAACATAATCAACATCTGTTTCTGTTATATGACAAATCATGGTCAATGTTCCTGAACTACCTTCCAAAACTTTATCGTTGGATATGGTAAAGTCTAAGGTGGTAACTGAAAATATACAAAGAAAGTATTTTAAGTCTTTGAAATTTGAATAGATGTAATAGGTCTTAAATGCTTTGTTTTCTTTATATGTTATATTATGTATCTATTTATAATACCTGAATCATTTATCGCTATCAGGATAAATTATCCGGACATTTGATAATGATTAACATGCATTATAAATATTTTTGCACTTTATAATGCACACATTTTAGTGAAGTCATTAATATGATTTAATTACCATTACTATTATTATCTTTTTACTGTTGTTGTTGTTGCTATTACTACTATTATTATTTCGCTTATACATTTTTTTCATGAATTTGTATATGTTTCTTTCTTACCTTTGACTAGACATAGAACGATAATGAAAAGAAACCATTTAAAATTTCCAAATGCGTTGCTAGGCGAAAGAAACATTTTAGATCTATTATTAAAACAGTTTAACATCGACACTATCAATAAAATGGTATAATGTTTATACGCGTTTATTAACATGTAAATATTGAATTTGTTTATCTGAAATAATCAGTAAACATCCTGTTTATGTTTAAGAAGTTGCCCCTTCTCTTCCTGTTTTCATTTTCAATATGTTAGCCACTTAAAAACTCATAAACAATTAAGTCAAGTTGTAATTTGTTGTGTGCTTTTTTGTGGACAAATATTTGATATACTATTCTCAATCAACAGCTTTTCTTCACTCTTTATTTTTCATTTCAAATCGAAAGGCATGCCATATTCTTGTAAGGAGTCCATTTCTTGAAAATGCAATGAATAAAGAACGTTATATCCTGACTAAATAAGAGAACATGAATTAATAAAGTATGTAATGTTCTTTTTTCTAAATATGATTTTTACTTTTTAATTTCAAGTGTTATCCGTCTATACAAAATTAACGTGATGGTGCTGAGAAAGGCCTTTTATGTAAATGATCAATTTGACTTTGTGCCACACTTGTGCAGCTGTTTCATTACATTTCTCTACATTAATGTTGTCCATAACCTGTTAAGTAAGAAAACGAAAAAAAAGGTTTTTATTTCAAATTCATTTATTGTATGTCTTAAGACAGTCGAGAGTCTTGGTCGTAAATTTTGTCGGCCGTCTGCTTCGTTTTTTTTTTCAAGAAAGAAATTGATGAAGATTAAACTGATATCAAATCATGTCGACTATAAATAATTCTTCATAAATTGCATTAATGTTTATATACACTTGTATACATAATTATATCTCTAGATAAAATATTTTTCTCGTTCTGTCAGCTCATTTTGCTCGCAAGGACCTATCACTCGTCTGCTTAAGACTTTTTAGATAGCTTCACGCGCATGTATAACATATGGAATATATTGTTTTGTTTCAGGACTGAAAATAACTTTTTTCTTCTAACCAGAAGTTTTCTTTTTTTTTCTATTTCAAAACATTGATTTGAAATATTTTTTTCTAAGTTCACATCGTTTATAAATGCATTTCATATATCTATGTGTAATGCACTTTGTATATTAAAAGTCATTTTGGCAGAAGGTTGCAGAAAACATGGGTTTTGTGAACAGTGCTACATAAGCATTAATATATCCAATATATATTTTCTTCATTTCAGAGAAAAACATTAAACTAATAATGACATTAGACGGCTAAATTCAGAACACCCCTTCTAATGGGTATGCAATCTAAATGATGATACAGAGTTTACATGTGGTCAGCAAAATTTTCTTTTTGTTTTTCGTTTTTTTATTCTTTAAGTCCGGTCAGATTATTTATTTTTTTATTTTGTTTTTATCATTTTTTTTTGGAAAATTGTTAAATAAAGATATATTTAGATTCTATATACATGTTAGAATTTTCATACATGTACGTTTTGATGTAAAATGAGTTAAAATATGGTAATTTTACAACTTGATGTGTTTAAAGTTTGATCGTTATCCTCCCTCATTTTTGCACAAAAATGCACAATCTTAACTAGATATTATACATATGAACTTCAAGATACAACGATGTCACATTGATAGATGACAAATGTGATTGGCTTTCTTTCTTCTTCACCCACCCTCTTTCTTGTTTATCAAATCTTACATTAATCATAATTTGTTAAGATATTCTTTTTTCATATAAAAGCTATAGGTGTTTTTACCACTTGAAAACTGAGATAAAGATGAAATAAATAAAACTGTCCTTTAATTAACTGTTAATACCACATGTGTTTTTGTTGTCCTTTATAACAGATATAAAAGTTAAACCTAAATCTTAATTATTTTTCAATCGATATGGTTTGATATCTCTTGTATATGTGTCAATACTAAAATTCTGGAAACAAAGTGATCCCTCGGAAGCATTAATCACAACAAAATTACAAGAGAATTGCAGACTCGGTTTGATTGAGTCTGTACATGAGGGATACTGAATAAGTGCAACATCCCTCACGCCCCCTAGCACCGGCTTGAGCGGTACTCAATTCTCAACACTTAATAGTGCTGGCATCAATGATCCCGAAGGACCAGAAAATATAACAACACTGAAGTGAAGTACGGGGCAACTTTTTACAGCTGCCACACGGCACTTGACACCTGCTGTTGTGAAGCATAAAACAAAATATAATCATGAAAAGTTAAATGTCACTTAAAAATTGTCAATGATAATATAAGATTCTTAAATCTAAAATGAGAATAAGAATTACATGGTATCTTTTAGTTTTTTAGTCTATATTTTTAATAATATCAACAACTTAAATATAAAAGTGCAGAAGAAAATAATGAAACTACTAAACGATAAGAGCTGGTAAACTCTACAAAACAAGTAGGTATTATATCCAAACTAGTTTTACCTAGTTTGTTTATTTTGAATGATCTCAGAAACAATAATAATATTTGTTTTGAACGTTACACCAAGGATAAATCACGAAACAAATATACTGATTAAATCTTGATACATATCAGTAACCGGAAATAGTATAAACATAACCAGTGAATAAACAACTATTTACACCATTAAATATATTAAATATTCAGATGTTTTCACTTCCACATTAAAAGTGCACATACGCTGTTGAAAGTAGTGAATTTTGACAATTTGTATTTAGTTAGTGTGTTTTCATGATGAAAAGTATCATTTATTTATTTTTTGGATTTCTTCAAATCATTTCAGTGACATTTTTGGTCACTGGATCAGGTAAATACATGGAATTTATCATTAATTGCAAATATTGCTACTATAACTTTAAATGTGAACATTGTGATGATAATGATTCTGATAAGTTTTATTTTAATTTGTTGACGACCATTGTGATAACAGTGATGTTAAGTGTAATAATGACTTTCGCACTATTCATGGTATTTTCAGAGACTACCTATGGCAACATTGATGATAATCGTTATATTGATTAGGACTATATTGAGTACGTGAATAATAAAGATTGTAGTCTCACGTGTTGATTAAAAAGATGATTTCGAGAATGAGCGCGGAAGGTTCGAGCGGGCCGGCAGTTCAACATGAACCAACTAGAAACATTAAAGATAGAGATTTAAACTGCCTGCGTATCATTACTTCATAATGAATCACACATAAGCGAAAAAAATACAAGTTACAAAAAAATTGCCATTGTTTCAAAATAAATAAAACGCATAACCAATTTTAACGTGACTTTTTAACAATTTGTTGACAAAATTTCACCATCAGACCATTACGTAAAATAATTTATACAATTGTAAACCAAGAGTATAATAATATACGCATTACCATTAACATCTTAAAATCTTTTGTTATTCTGAGTTGACTGCAACGTCCGGTAGCTACTGTCGAACATCGTAGTAAATCGCCAGTCATTAGTTAACGTCTCGGCGATTGGCGTCAACAACGTCATTGAACATGTTTTTTTTCTTTCTACCACTCCCTTATTTGTTCTCTATATCTCTAATAACTTTTTTAATCGTTTATGCCTTTCAAAATCTATGTGTTGGCTTCCTGGAACTTTGCCCTTGAGAGCCATAATACTTTTCTATGTTTAAGACAGCTTTTGCCTTACTTTTGACAAAAATTCTCTTATTGATTGATTTTCAAGACGTTCCGACGACATAGTATTAACGCAGCTTTTTCTTTAACAAGACGTTTGAATTGTGATTGCAACTATAAATGTAGTTTTTATAAAGCCATTTTTTTATGACAATGTCAAAGATATGGCTAATGACGTTTTGGTATATTTTGAAATCCAAATTTGCCCTATTGTAAAATATACGTATCATAAAGTGTCTTTTGTCAGCGCAAGTTTACGCACTGCGCCGATTTGAGTGACCGTGAATTTTTAAATTTGCTGTTACGGACAAGCTATTTCCGGTATCAGATTAGATATGGTGTCAGTTTGTATGTATTCATTTCCGATTAAGTGTGATATATAAAAATAAGTGATTATTTGAAAATTTTCCAATTATTGACAGCCCAAGTCACGTTTATTGTTGTACATCCCTCTTAATAATAAAAACAATAACATAATTTAAAGATATACATTTCTTGTAGTTTTTACAGAAAAGTATATTTTTTTCAGGGGCAGAATGCTCAACAATATTTGCGGACCTCTAATATTTTACATACATCTTTTTATACCCCCGCACAACAAAGTTGTAACGGGGGTATACTGGAATCAGCTTGTCCGTCCGGCTGTCCGGCCGTCGGGCGTCCGTCGGTTTTTCTCTTGTCCGCCCGATAACTTTAGAATCCTTTGACCCACAGTCTTCATATATGGCATGGAGGTTAGTCATGATTAGAAGATGACCCTTCTTAATTTAGAGGTCACCAGGTCAAAGGTCAAGGTCACGGGGGACTCGACTTCAAAAAGCTAGTCCGCCCAATAACTTAAAAATATTTTGACCCACAGTCTCCTATGACCAATAGTTTTCAGATTTGGCATGGAGGTTAGTCATGATTAGTAGATGACCCCTATTGATATTAATGTCACCGTGTCGAAGGCCAAGGTCACAGAGGCCTTGACTTCAAAAAGATTGTCAGCCCAATAACTTAAAAATATTTTGACCCACAGTCTTCATATTTTGCATGGAGGTGAGTCACGATTAGTAGATGACCCCTATTGATTTTGAGCCGTCACCAGGTCAAAGGTTCAAGGTCATAGAGACCTTGACTTCAAAAAAAGCTTTTCCGGCAATAATACTTAGAAATATTTGAAACCCACAGTCTTTCATATTTGGCATTGAGGTGAGTCACTATCAAAGATGACCCCCCTTTTGATTTTGAGGTCACCAGTCTGAGGAAAAGGGGTCACAGGGCCTTTACTTCAAAACCCGCTTGTCCGCTCAATAACTTAAAAAATCCATTGACCCACAGTCTTCATATTTGCTATGGAAGGTTAGTAAATAATTAGTAGATGACCCCTATTTGATTTTTAGGTCACCAGGTCAAAGGTAAAAAGGTCACAGGGGCCTTTGATTTCAAAAAGCCTTTGTCCGCCAAATAAACCTTAAAAATTTCCATTGGACCCCAACAGTCTTTCATATTGGCATGGAGGTTCGTTCATGAATTAGTAGGATGACCCCTCTGATTTTGGTCACCAGGGGTTCAAAGGTCAAGGTCAATAGGGCATTGATTTTAAAAAAAAGTTTGGGCCCGGGCCCAAAAAAAATTTAAAAGAATTTTTTGGGAACCCAAGTCTTTTTATTTGGCAGGGAGGTTTATCTTTGACCTTTAGATGCCCCATTTTTAAATTTTTGAAGTCATTTGGGTTTAAAATTTCAAGGTCCCCCCGGGGGGCCTTTAAACTAAAAAAAAGTTTGTCCGCTAAATTTGTTTTCGGGCCCTTTGGTAAACATTTCTTCAAAATTTGGAAATTGTGGTTGTTTTTAAATAGAAGATGCCCCCTTTTTAAATTTGCCTGTCCCCCCAATGTTTTTGTTTTTTGACTTTTTCACTTTTGAAGCATGAAATACAAAAACTTACAACACTAGCTTAGAAAACCCTCATTTTTGCGGGAGGTTTTTTGACTTCCAAGGGTCACTTTAAATTCCGCCCAAATTTGGTATGCGGCGGGTATTTCACGCCATGACAGTGGCAGTTCTAGTTATTAATACTATAACAATAACAACATTTCATTTGTATAGGAAAGCCATCGGCCCATTATACATTTACAATACCAGAAATTCCCACTGTTGTAGAGAGATGCACCACATTATTTTAGAAAAAAACAACACTTTTACATAGTGAAAAGCAAGGGTATCTCAGTTTACTATTGTATGAAATCCAACCTACATATAATTTTAAACAATCCTTGTTATTATTGTAACAGCTTTTACCATTTGACAAACCATCAAGCATAATGCTACCAACATTAAACCCAGGTATAAATCTCTTGGCCTGCGAATAACTTTTTACACTCCACAAAATTTCATCCTCTACCACTGTTTTTTTGATAACTTAAAAACAAATAGATTACATACTCCTTTTCATCTCTTGGTATCCCCATAGTGTCTTACCAAAAGTATGATACCCCAGTTTAATTGACTCGAAACATCTGAATTTTACCCAAAGCTTTTTTTGATAACCGAAGAATACATAAATGCGACATCCAATCTTAAGTATAAACTCTTCATTCTAACAAAGGATTTAAAAACCTCTTGATAATGATTAACAATCTAGAAGAGATATAAATGAAAAAATTTATTCAGATTCCGTTCCTGTGTAAAGGACAAATCAGAAATTTGGGCCGTTTTAATTTATAATAAATATGGTGATTATCACCTAAACAATCTTGGGGACAGCCAAATACAAAATACAAACCAAAATTTAAAACAGAGATTTTCTCGAATCTCTGATGCTTTATGTGTACCGGTCTTCCCCAAAGTTTCATCCTAAGTTTTTTAATGATCAGGACGACAGTTTTTATGATAATTTTATGATTCGGCATTAAAGGCATTTAAATTTAAACCCACCAAATTTTCTTACAAATTTTTAGTAGAAAAAAATACAACCCCGGGAAAACGACCCACATTCGCCAAGCGCTTACCCCATCGTTGAATTGTTTTTTATTAATTTTAATCCAGAAATTTTTCTGTATAATAACTTTTACTTTGAAACCTCTCTCCTGTGATTATGAAGGAATATTTTTCAAATCCCCATATATCTGATCCGTAACAAAAGTGTAGGTGTTAAAAAACCCATTGAATCAAAACACCTTTAAAATAATTTCCCAAAAATATTTAAAATATCCAAAATTTTGCCTTTGATTACCCTTTCTTATGTTTTCAATAAGACAAGATTTTGTTGCTTAAGACGCCAACTTATACGAGTGCTTGTGTTTTTGGGCCATTGAAAAATTTAGGGGTGTTGAAAAGCAGAGACCCATACATTTAAATAATCTGAATGTTAGGTTTATTGTCTATCCCCAAAACCTCCTATGTTTCTCTGAACTGTTTTTAAAGGACCAACCTCTACGGGGAATACTTTTTTTTCTTACCTTGCCCTTATTTGACACACTTATTGTCACATTGTCGCCAAAACGACTTGAAAGCATTAAAGCATGGCGTTGCAAATGTCAGCAAGTGTCTGCAACATTCATCTGCTAATAATTCATTATAATATCCGGAAAATAGTTAAATATTTATATAATGCCACCTATCACAACATTGTTCCCGAAGATAAGTACAATAGGTCATTAATAAAAAGAACAAAAAAATTTAAGGACTAACTTATATCTCCCCGTCTTGTTTCCTTTTGAACATGCGACCATTTAAAAAGAATTGAATTTCAATTACGCCAAAAAATGTTTACCCAAATTATTGTACTTGCAAATCTTTGGGTTTTTAAACTAAAGAGAATTTTCAAGGTGTCTTTTTTAAAATATGGCAGAAAAAAACAAAATTTTATAATCTAACCTATCTGGGAAAAAAAATCCAAAACCCAATTTGGTCCTGCCCCTTTAAAAGTCTCCCCGCAAAAAAATAAAGGGAAAAAGGGTTTTTGGGGGTTTAATTCCCTTTTTGGTAGTAATTTTTTTTGTTTCTCTAATAAATTTAAAATTCCCCTTTTATTCTTATTTTCATATTTTAAAGCTGCTGGGAGGGAAAATAAAAAAACTATCAAACATATTAAAAATTTTCAAAAAAATACCCCTTCATCTTAAAAAATAAAACAGTTTTTCAAAAATATTTTAAAAAATCTTGTTTAAAAATTTTTATTTTTTCAAATGAATTCAATGAACCAAAAACATTTTTCCCATTACTTCTATAAGCACCTTTTTCGCTGTAAATTATCAAAACAATAATAATCATTTAAAATTATTATTATGATTTTCTTTAATTTTAACAGTATCTTATTTCCAAATTGTACAAAACAAACTTACTGCAGTAGACAAGTAATGATAATTTTGAAAAAAAGTATTTTGTAAATCTTTCTTTAAAATAATCCCTTCTAAAATAAAATATCAAATTTGTTCAGTTAACAACTTAATAAGAAAAACAAACCACCTTTTATGGATTTTTAATTCTTAACTTCTGCACGAAGATGTAGGAGGGGCCAATCCGAATGAATCAAATAATCCTTTGATGGATTTGTTTAGTTGAAATCTTGCAGGGGAGTCTATTAGCATATAATCTAGCAAATCATTGTGACTTGTGTTCATTCCTTTCCAAATACGGTACTTGCAATAAAAATAATTACCATGAAAACATTAAGAAAAAAATTCAATCCACTTGCTTAATTTTTCACATTTTATTGCCTAAAACATTAAAATGTAGATAAAATCACATGGATGGTGTGATTATATATTTGTCTATATCTCTGTTTATTACAGTTATAGATATAAAGATTATTCCGGAGACGACATATATGCTAGCTCTTGAGGGAGCCGAGTTTAAACTGGATTGTATTGTAGAATTCAAGGACACAACAAATGTAAAAGTTAACTTTTATAAAGATGGCCTTATGATTCCAGTGGGTACACATTATGGATACAATGTAAGAATATAAATTTTTCAATATTTTACTTCACATATTTAGAAATTAGTAAATAGATAACTTATGGTAGTAATGACAGAGAATTGCATCTTAAGTTTTATCTTAAAACCTGTGAACATAACGATTTCATAGATTGTGTGTCTGCTTTTTTCTGACAGGTAATTGTAAGTCAGACTTTTTATTGCACATTTCCACTGGACTTATATAGGAAAACCACCACAACAATTGATAAAAAAAAATGTCACTGATGCCAGTAAATAGGGGCGGAGCTATGAATGTCGCCCGGGGGGTCCAAATAAAGCTACAGAGGACGGGAACCTATAATGAATCGGATTGAAGTGGTAACTTTCACTGGTAGGCCCAAATACTTTAGTTTTGTTTTATTTCTACTCCTTTCGTCAGTTTAAATAGGGTTTTCGTGAATACATAAAATTATATTTTCTGATTTATTGACGTTTTTATTTGAAAGTTTACGAGGCAAAAAAATTAAAATCACAGAAAAATGACAAAATAACAAAATTAATTGTGTAAAAATTGGGACAAATTTTTTTATAAATGCATGTTTATATATATAAAGAACCTCTGAATCTTAATATCTTGCTTATTTGATTTTATTTGTATTACTATTATTAAACTCCATTGTTAAGTAACTAAAAGCGATAAATCTGAAATCATTTGTTATAAAACTAGTGAATATTGTGAACAAACTGTTATTTTGATTACCATTTTAAATAAATAGTCACTATAACTATATTTCTCGTAAATGTTAAATTGTAGAGAATGTTAAAATGACCTTGCCATATGACCTGAGTAATACTTTTGAATGGTACAGGGCACAGAAAATGATTTTTTTAAGAAATTAAAATTGTAGAAATTTAATAAAGGATAAATGATCGTTTTATAACTGAGTCTTTGATTCTTAATATTAGTAGGGATGGCAACGAGTAACCGGTTAAACGAGTACTCGATCAAAAGTCCGAATATCGGTTATCAAATTGATATTCGATAACTTGGAAATAATATTAATTTTCTACGTTTTTGCTATTTAGAAAGATTAGTTCAGAAATTCGATAATATACACGTATCTGTATAAATACTTTTTAAATGCAATCAAAACATCCTTGCAGAGGTGTGAAAATGATATCTTAAATTTAACGAGGCGACCAGCAGTTTGACTGAACACAGTCCTGTGTCGTTTACATCATTCGGCCTCTTATGATATTTAATCACCTTTAAATATAAGACAGTTTGTAGCCGAAACACGTTCTATATCAAAACGTAAATATATACGGAATAATATGTTGTAGCATTATATTTTGCTACGAGCAGCGGTGAAAAAATTGATATCTCGCGAGACCGAAGGTCGAGCGAAATATCAATTTTCCAACATTGCGAGTAGAAAAATGCATAGGCTCAGAAAGCTGCTACAACATAATTTTCCCTTTATTATATACCTTTTCTTTTGAATCATAGATGATTTTCATTATACAACACTTTTATAATAAATTTCAGAAAATGAAATGAAGATTTATGACCGACGGATGAATACGTAATTTTTGCAAAAACGGCCACGCCTTTTATAATTTTGGTTTCCGTTTCCAAATGCTACGTTCATACGCAGTTAAGATCGGAACCTACGTCAAAAATAGTCTGGCACTTCCATACACGGTACCGTAATTGTCACAAACATAATACGGAATTTTCTATCCGTTGAAGCGTATTTGCGCTTCAAGTTCATCCTGTATTTTAGGGAAAACATTTATAGGTAAATAATAAATTCTGTCATTGACATTTCTTATGTTTATATTTATATATGTATTTCTTGCAGTCCTATTTATAGTCATGAATTCTATGAATTAAAATAGAAAACGAAAATAGCATGCAGACGGTTTTAATATTGTGTGATAAAACTTTAAAGATCATTGCAAGTCATCCGAGTAACCGAGTACTTGATCGGAAAAATGACCGAGTACTCGAGTATTGATTTTGGTATTTGTTGCCATCCCTAAATATTAGCATCATTTTCTTATATACTGTCAAGGTATCTTCACTTCATGCCTAAAATATCAGGTTAATTTGTCAGACACTCTTACTTGTCTGCTTTGCTCATTGTTCCATAATGATCTAAAAAACCCACTTCAGTTTTGATACCATATATAGATAATGAGAGCCTTTACTGCCGTTCAGTTGTACAATATAATTGTGTCTATACTATATTCCATGGCAAACACTTTCGTTAACACACTTCATACAAACACGGGCATGGGCCTTTTTGCACAAGCAGATTGTTTATCACCCACTAGGCAAGCAACCATTAGACTTCTAGTCACCTTGTTCAACCCTCATCCACGATTCAATTGATTGACAAAAATGAGTGTTGTGTGATTTACATTTTGTTATGATAATTAGAATAATTGCCGACATGAATGAGAATATTCTCATAAAATTCGTATGATGTTATTTCTAAATATAGGTTATTTTACTTAACCATGCTATCTTTTATTGTCAGCTAGTGGAGTTGATAGGGAGTTACAAGAGGACGACGGTGAAACTGCAGAATTCCCATGTATTATAAACATCAAAGCTGCCAAAGTTGTTGTTGAACATACAATATTTTGGGAGCGAAATGGGACACGCCTGGCAGATGATGATAAGTACAAAATAACCAACACTACTCTACAAATCTCTAAACCAAGTAATCATTGCCTACTTACTTGAATTCGTATTGTTTGTATTAAATTCCCTTATTAAATTACAACAATTGATTGAAGAAAACTTTGTAGTGAATAATTGCGAGAGTACTACAATACACATTTAATCTCGGCTAAACCAAAAAAAGAACGAGTACATTTTTTTCATAATTATATTGTATTTGTTCTTTAATTTACTAACCTTACTTAAGACAGTCCCTGATACTTATTCACAATTTTAATGTTCCACGTGTTATGATTAAACATGAGTGTTCATTGTAATATAGGAAATCCCTGCAGAGTGTCGTCTTTTCCTATTTGTTTGGTTTTTTAAAACATGCAAATACAGCAAATTTTATATGGTGATTTAACTCGAGCAGGAATACCTCATGTGCATTTCATGCATTATTTCAGGCACGATAGGCATTTTCCTTGCATAAAAAATCATTGTTCATACAAGAATCGAACCAAAAAGTGCCCCACTTGTGAGTTTCTCGCTTGGTTATTTGAAAAATCATAATTAATTATACACGTTTTCAGTGCAACAAATCTAAATCAAAACTTCTTAGCATTAAGCAATCCTGAAACATTTGAACTATAATATTAAAAAACATAGAAACTTTGGAATATTTTGCATGCCAACTAAATGACCCTCTTATGTGTAATATTTGGCAGCACGTGAAGATTTAGGAGCATATCAATGCGTTGTAGTTATGTTCCCTACTTCCATGGTGGAGAAACAGACTGTCCGTATCAATCCATTCTTCCTTAAAGGTGAGTTCACATGATAACTTAGAAAATAATTGTACTTTTTTTTCAATAAATTATTTTCATTTTTATTGAAATCCAATCTAGAATATTGAAAAATATCATGGGAGGAATCAATAAAGTCGGCTTATAGAATGGTAGAGGCTCCTCAAACATTGCATCAATGGGAATCGGTGTTATTTACCAGCAAATCGAATAATAGATGAAATATGTTGTTTCTTTTTTACAAGTTATTGAGAACCCATGGAATTGCAATATTTTAAACTTTGTTACTTGACAAACGTAACATTTTAAAACTTTTCTATCCTTAATAGTAAGTTGATCATGTTTGGAAAGTTTTTAAAAATAGCATCAAACTACATGTATTTCTGTCTGTATCTCTTAAGGGCGATTGTTGGGCTAATTATAGAAATATATCAGAAAGTACAATAAAGTTTATCAAATCATGCAATCAAGAATCTTGATGTTTGAATAGACAAGAGTCATTGTATTTTTTTTATTCATCTTTACAGCAAGTCCAAAAATAGAATCTCATGACAGCGATAAGAATATGGTTCTGGGTGATAACCTCGAGCTAAAATGTAAAGTTTCTGGCTACCCTACACCGATTGTATCTTGGTTCAAAGATGAGAAAGAGATTAAAACTACCAGTAGGATTCATATCCTTGAAAATGAGGGTGCAATGGGCAAGTTGATGATTCATTCTCTTGAAGATGAAGATGAAGGTATCTATAAATGTCTTGCTAAAAATGAAGTGGTACCTTTCAATGCAGATGCAAAGATGACAGTTAGAGTGGAAGGTAAGATTTTCTATCATTGAAGCAGTTGAATACCACATATTACAATGCTGTAGAAATATGAATTGATTTTTTTATTTGCATTTTGTCTAAAAATGAGTTACACGTTTTTGATGTTTTTAAATTGTATGTCCATAAAGTTACCATGCCATTAGATAAACCTCCTAACAATTATTGTAACTCACTAAAATCAGAAATCTTTATTATTAAAACGTAATTTTTTTTCTCCTTTCAGCGCACTATATTTATATGTTTTTTTCGTTTAAAGTAAATAATTTTCCTGATACCAAAATATATTTATTGGGCATGCATTACTACCTCTTATACTTACTACTACTAACAACAACAAAAAAAAAAAAACATTTAATTTTATAAATAAAGGCCTCCGTCCCAAAAACACAATATATTCAATGCAGTTATGCATATTTCAGCTGTGTCTACAATATGTATTATTATAAGATATAGTCAAACTGAATCCCTAAAGAAAGCCCAACACGACAAAATTGAAAATGTTGCAGGGTCGGTTTGATTGAGCCTGTTCATGGCGGTACTGGAAAATGCAAGTTACCGTCCACGCCCCCTAGCACCGACTTAAGCAGAATTCAACATTAAACACGAAACCGGTAAAATTTTGAATTTAGAAACATCCGCAGATGTGTTCATACGGCGGTTATCATAAAGACATTCCTATTTATCTTAATTATAAATAATTTTCATATTGCCATGGACAAAAAAGGCAGAGTTCCTATGTTTTCTACATCAAATTTTAACTAGAATCTATATGACACGTATGCCCCTCTCAGTACTCAACTGTTTTGTCAGTCAATTGACGTACAGCAGACAGTATGATAGAGGAAAAAACAAAGGAAAGTATACATTACAACCATCCATAAGAAGATTTGGCATGGATTCGACATCCACATTTTCCAATGTTTACACCTTGATTTTTCCCAATATTAAAAATTTCAAAATCCAATTTTATATCCTGAAGTATGTTTAAAAGAATATTAAAACAAGCAAACCACAAACCCACTGATGCACAACTATACATGCTGACCAACGGTCAAGTAAAGTTTTATGACTCTATGTCATATCCAGTTTGAGTTACGCAAAACACAAGTTCCAAATTTAACAATCATGGCAATATTGATCAAATATGATATTTGTCAATTAAAAAAAAAAGACTAAATTAGCAAAAACATGAAATCTACTTTTAGCAATGGTTACATTAAAATTGCGTCCCCAAACATAATATCCAAAAAATGTTCCTGCCAGTCAAGAACAAAAAACTGTATATAAAGCAAAACTTTAAAAATCAATTTTAAGCGTCGGTTACCTTGACCTAAGAGCCAAAGTCCACAAGCTTAACTAAAAGCTTTAAGATATGTACCAATTTGGTAACCCATGCAACTGACCCCTTATACGACTATTTCAAATTATATCTGACATTGACCATAGTGCTAACGGACCATTTAAGGTTATATTTCGTTGACAGATATTGCATAAGTCAGAATGTTAAAAAACTTTAAAACACTGGTGACTTTGGTCCAGATTCCACCAAAATTTAAGAGACTACCAACAGAACATTTCTATTAAATACGAAAGATATACTAATTAGGTTAAAAATGTAATATATTTGCAAAGATTTTGCGTTTCTGTTACACCTTTCCTGCGTTGAATAGTTCCGTGTACACGCTGTGTTGACCAATGCTGCTGCACACATATTGATGTTGTAATCTTTAGATATATCTATGTTAATTACAGGGCAGTATGTTATAGATCTAACGATTGTTCCAGAAAAGACATATATGCTAACACTTGAAGGAGCCGAATTAAGACTGGATTGTATCGTACACTTCAAGGGAACACCTTATGTGAAAGCTATTTTTTATAAAGATGGCACCATGCTTCCAGTGGGTACTTTTGGTGGATATCATGTAAGAAAATAAGTCTTTACTCTTTTACAAATCGAAATTGTAAAATTTATACTTTCTAGTTAACTTATGGAATTAATGACACATTTTTATCATAAAGCCCTTATTGTAAAACTTATCTTAACGATTGAATAGATTATATTTTTGTTTTTGACAGGTTACTGTAAATGAAACATTTATTGCGTCACTAAAGTTATATAGGACCACAACAACATTAATAAAAAATGTCACTGATGCAAGTGACAGGGGGAAGTATCAATGTCGCGCCCAAAAAGCTACAGGCGAGGGAATGTACAGTTCGATTGAAGTTATAACCTTCACTGGTAGGCCCAATACTTTTTGGTTATTTCTACTCTTTCTTGTTCTTTTCTATAAATTGTATACCTTTTACTTGAACATATGACTTTTTGATAATTCTGTTAAATGTTTAAAGAAAAGCTTTTTTTAAAACTGACATTTGCTCTGTAGCAGAAATAAAGCATATAATGATATACAGTTGTTTAAAATATTGTAAAGTGCTAGTTTTCTTATATACTTCATCCTTCAAAGACGGATTTTCTATCGCGTAATCTTTAACAATAATAGTTTTTATGCTTTTAGGCAGATATAGCCATAAATTAAATACATAATAATTGTGAATTTCAAATTTTAAGAAAATGAACCATTTTGTTCTATAATGGTGTATTTATATATGAAGAATTTGTGAGAGCCTTATTAGATGCTAAAGAAAATAGCGCTTTTATCTAAAATGATTTGTATTTAAAATAGCAAATTGTTAACAAGGTTGTAGTTGGACTGCCATTTGAAATACAAAGTATATACTATAAAACAATAGTACAATATTAAACACATCTGAGGCTTAACAATTAAAAATACATACTCACTGAAAACTTGGATACTTGTTCACTATCAAAATTCCAATCTATTGATTCAATTAAGGTCACAATGAGTCTTTAATACATAACTATTGGCATCAATTTCTCATAGATAGTTGTGGTATATTTATTTCATGCATACTATGCTAGCTTTTCTATTTTGTTTTGTTGATTCCAATATGACCTAAATATCTTAAGTTTTAATAGTACGAGGGTTGTCCCAATATTCTGTGACAAGATTGTTTAAAAGCTAAATAAAACAGGTACGAATATGATATTTTAATATGTTATAAACCCATATAATTTAAACATTTTCACAAATTTTCATAGATAAATATCAACAAACAACAAAAATATGCCATAAACACCATGGCAACTAACTGAATCGCGGCGCACGTCCAACGTCAAAGACGGCGTTAAATCTATATAAGGCGCCTTTCTCAAATACTCTCAATGGCTCTCAACGCAATAATGGTACCCATAAATCGTCAATTTCTGACTTAAATCATGTGGTTGTTAATGTCTGTTGAATGTTTGGATGGCATACGTTAATTTTTGCTATACGCGAACTTCCGGTCTCGTTACTCCTGTTTTTAGCCATAGGAAATAGGCGACGAAGATCGGTCTTCCTATCCGTGTTTTCCTTATTTTCGCTTTTTGTAGCTCAAAACTCTGGTTCCGTTCATGCCTTTTGTACACAAATGCTCAGAATATGTTGCTTAACTGTTATATTTGGTATATTTGTTGAAAATCGTTACATGTGTCATCTCGAAATAGTCATGAAACCTGAGTGACATGTTCACTGCGCCGCAAATTCTTCGAACGTCGCCATTTTAACTTTCCTATTTTATATGAGATATTTTCATTTATTCGTATCTTTTTCGTTTTTTTAAGTTATTTAACTAAAATTTTCAGAGATGATTTAAACATAGCAGCAGAGGAAGTCAACGTGACATTGTGCAGACACATCATTAGATATTTGAAATATACGTAATTAATTTCAGCCTATTCATAACAAAATGTAAATTATTTGACGTGCGCCGGCATCTCAAACCAATGTCGTTAATACTGAAAATTTCTAAGTAACTAGGGTAAATTTTTTGTAAATGATTTGTTGTAATGTTAAATAATAAACTTAACGGTTATATATGTGAATTATTTTCTATTGGCATTAAAAATGAACCGGCTATAAAATTTGTCACGGACTTTTGGGACAACCCTCGTATATATAGAAATTCAAACTCTTTAATGCACTTCATCTGTACAATCGGAGATCGATTCCGATGTATATTATGGCACCATTGTGGCAGGTGAACGAGATATGCTCTATTATCAATACATCAAAACAAGTAAAGTTTGATTTGCGAGGTTTTTGTCACCAGATCCAATCTTTGAAGGCATTTCTATAGTCCTTTTAGGTATACTTTAAAGACGAACCCATCTGTTTGCGCTGAACGAATTTTCTTCAAAAGGTATTTTTTTAGCTTTGTAAAAGGGGCAAGGTTAGGTGAGTATAATAGGACGGGGGAACATAACGACTTCATCTTCAGAAGCACTATAGAAGCCTTGTACAATGACGCGTTGTCATTCGGCAATTTGACATTGACCAAATTGGTCAATACTAACTTACATTTGAATTTATTAATGAATCCAACGAATAACTGATGACAAATACAGTTAATTTTGTCCTAATAGATTTCATAAAAAATAATCTTTTCACCATATGAACGGATTTTAATGAATGTGGTATCAAGGTTAAGTTAATCGGATATCTACCCTATATCCTTCCTTTCCCAAGTATTTTCGCTATTTTAAACAATATAACGTTTTAAGTCCATCCATATTTTAACACTCCTCTTAATAACGACTCTGCTGCTCATCTTATTTAGACCGACTGTGAAATGTCATAACTCAGCAGTATGTTGTCAAAATTGGTTCAACCGCTTGATGAAAGCTATTTGGCTTTAATACTGTATGATTAATACCAGGGTAATTATTTAGAACCAAATTATAGTAATTTTTCTGTATGAAATTAATGTACACAAAGTAGTATTTTTACAATGATTTATTCTTGCAAATATGATATTGTCACTCAATTATTTTGATTAAAGAATTATTTTGGACGCTTGCAATTAATTCCATTATAATTTGTCTTTAGGGGATATGTTAAACTTTTGTGTATGCAGTAAATTCAAAATTGAAAAAGGAGACACACTTGAATTTCTTTGAGAGAAAAAAATATATGTATATTATTGTTTATTCATTGACGTCAAACATAACATAATGTAGAATAAAGAGTTAAGAATATTCTAGACATGTTCTCTCAGTGTTTCTTGTAAAAATATATAACGAATTATTATTGCCAATTGCCAATTGCCTTTTATACGAAGTGTTTGTATTTGAAATTGTTTATTAGTTACAGTAGTTCATAGCAGAAATAACTTTAAGTAACAGACGCTTATAAGATTTTGTTAGAATCAGTATCCTGAAATGTTTTATTTTTATTAGCCAATCAAAATCATTGTTTTTATTCACTGCGGAGATGGTGCAATCACTAGTTTATATAGAGCGAGCGCGATAAAGAGTCAATTTGGTTTCGTCCGTGGGGAAGACCAGAGCTGTATTATATTTACTGGTACACAAAATCTCAGATATCTGGTGCTAAAAATATCTTGCTGTTTCTGTGAAACCTCATGGACAAACGTTTGACTAAAGAAAGTTTGAGATATTGGTATTTAATTTTAGGTATTCTGAATATGTCTGTGTATAGAAGGGAACGTCGTAGTAAAAACATAGATATCTGACTTTTAGGACGCTTTGCTATTTCTGTCAAACCTCTGGATGAATGTTTAAGTTGAAGTATGTTTGGAGAATAGATATTTAAAGTTTGTTTGGTTATGTCCTCGTAAGAGTCGGATCGTAATGATAGTAACATTTTCTTGTACACAGAAATTTCAAATATCTGGTACTGAAGTGTTCTATTGTTTCAGTAAGACCAGTCGGGCCAACGGTTGATGAGAAATATTCGAATTGAATTGAAAGATTATAGTTAGTAGTACACAGAAATCTATAAGCTATATTTATAAGACAAATAATTTATTAGGAACTATTTGTTGTTATCAATGTTTGAAGTAGTGTATCTTTAGAAATGAATGTAGGATAAGAGATGGTTGAAATGTAAATGTAGGGGATGAAGGATAGGTTAAGCTTAAGAATGATATTAGGTTGAGAATAGTTTTTCAGTAAATAAATTATTTCTTGAAATACATATTTTTGATAGATTTTAGAAATAGATTAAGATTGTTATTTTGCAATGAATAGTGTTTTTTAGTTATTTTCCAATCATTATGATAAATATCCCGGGAAAAATAACATGTATTTGCATTTAAGAATACTAAAAATGATTAGATTTTATTTTGTAGCAATAGATAAATAGTCAACAGCTCGGTAAACGCTACAGTTGTTATTTTATTCAACTTTGAAAATATCAAATTTGCTATGAACCTTAACATTATTTAGCAAATAAATGCCAACAATTATTATATATAGATAATGTTAAAAAGAAAAAATGAAACATAAAAGTTGTCCCTTCTGTGTTTTGAACCCACGCCCCTTAATTTCAATGTGCGTACTTGACAAGTGATTGTAGCCTATTTGAATACTCTTCAAAATGGAAGTGATGCATTACCAATGGTCTACCTATTTAGCAAATAAATGCCAACAATTATTATATATAGATAATGTTAAAAAGAAAAAAATGAAACATATAAAAGTTGTGCCTTCTGTGTTTTGAACCCACGCCCCTAAATTTCAATGTGCGTACTTGACAAGTGATTGTAGTCTATTTGAAAACTCTTCAAAATGGAAGAAATGCATTACCCATGGTCTACCTTAATTCAAATTCCCTATTGCGACTGTTATTATAACCGGACACCGATTTGAAATACTAATATTTATTTTGCTATTTGTTACTGTCAGCTAGTGGAGTTGATGTGGAGTTACAGGAGGAGGATGGAGTAACTGTGGAATTTCTATGTAATATAAACATCAAAACTGTCCTAGATATCGAACACACAATCTCCTGGGAACGAAATGGGACACACATTGTAGAGGGTGATAAATACGAAATAAGCAACAATACTCTGCAAATTTCCAAACCAAGTAATGATTGTCTGTAGTTTTTATTATACATGTATTTATGATTATTTTTCCCTAGTTAAGTTATAAGAATAAAGAATGTTTTGTAGTAGAAATAATTGAATAATTGTAATACCGCTACCATGACACACTAAGAAGCTAATTCAACCTTGATCATTTTCAAAACATGTACCAGTACATACTTGCTATGTTAACACTACTTTCGACTTTTCCTTTATATTCAACCTTTTCAATGTTGATTACAACCCTGCATTTGCAAAAGCCGAGTGAGCCGTTTTGATTGGATTTTAAAATACAAGGATATAGTAACGGTCATGTGGTGACCATCTTGACTCTAGAAGTAAGTGTCCATTAACATTGTGCATTCTTCCAGACACGAATCGGCACCTGTGTATAATAACCTTCGTAAGCTGCCTGGATAACCTAACCACATGGAATAATCCAAAATATCTGACGGGATTTGAACCCACAGCGGTAAGGAGCAAGTGAACTTAAAAACCGGATCCAAAGACCTCATGGGCGAGATTGAATCTCTCGTGTTTTTTTAAAGTAAATAGTAATACATGTTTTTATATTCAGGGCATATGGAAATTGAACCGTCCGTCAACTTATCGTTGTGTTGAATATGGAAAGGGGACTATCGTAATGAAAACAAAACACCTGTTCGAACGAGATCAATACATAAACCAACAAGATAGACATGTCTTGAGTTCTACCTATACCAAATGCCTCATTATGTATAACCTTATTTATAAAGTACATGATCTTTGCAAGTAAAAAACAACAAAAACTAATTCTGGCTTCCTTTGTTCAAGTTATTACGCTTTTGAACACTAAGTAAATTGATATGATTAACCTTATATATTTGTTGTTATATCTGCACTATTCCCACACTTTACATACTTTGTTGTCAATACAAATTACATGTCAAGTTATATTGGTTTGCTATTCACTTTTCCCAGTTATTTCCATTCTTATCACTTCGAAAATAAGTATATAGTTTACCTATTCCGGCATGTTGAATTTATCTGTAAGCTTTTCTTAAAGCTTCATTAATTGAATGATATTTTCCATATTTCTAAAGTTGATGACTGTTATAGTCATGTAACGTATTTTTGAGTGTAGGTGATTTTGGGTAAATGTCAAGGTCACTGGTGCAAGTTTTAACACTTTTGCTCATACATTCTTTATTTATAAACTGATGTCATGTTTTAAAGGAACGTACCTAGGGAGGTCTTGTTCGATTGGTGTAACTAGGGGTTATTTGGGTCAAGGCTAAGATCATTAAAATCGATTTAACGTTTGCTTATATAGCCTTAAATAATTGATAGTTTTCATATTTGGAAGGAACATACCTTGATTGTCCAGAGTCAGAAGTCACAACATCAATGTCACCTTTGCAAACAATATATTGTTTACCATTTTTATTCCACAGCCTTTATTTTTTACCATATTTGGAAAAACATATCACCTTAGATGGTTTATTAAGTTTGAATGGAGTGTTTAGATACTGAGTTCAAGGTCAATGTATATATGTTTGATAAGCTGTTACTTGTAAGTTGAATATATTTCAACTTCATCTGATAGCAATTATATGTCAGTATTAATGTTTCGCATTAACAATAGTCAAGTCAGTAACTCTGTCAAGTTATATAACTGTAGCTTTTTCAGCAATTTGTCCCAAACTCTTTGAATGGGTAAACGTTTTTTTTTGTTTTTGTGAAAATGTAATAATTTTATTCAAACGTGAATCTGGGCCGAGTACATTTGTGTTACCGTATAAGTTGTTTTTTTTCTGCGGGACTTTATTTCTGCGTATTCTGCGATTAATTTCAGCAGCGCAGAATTAAAATCCGCAGAGTATTTCTTCATTTTGTTTTTTTAACCTGTTACGATATGTGTCCTATATTATTTATTATTACACTACCTGTTTCGTCTATGTAATAACGAGTAAGGAATTATAATGCTTGGCGGGTCATCGAGTTTTATTTAATTTCTGTCGGCTAAGTATGCATGTGCGTTTGTAAGAATGTTCTTATTTTTAAATTATGCGAACTTGTGAATGAAGATTTTTAAACATCATACATGTATATAGTGTTTGCTGAGACGCTGAAAGGTTTGTTAATCATTAAATCTTTTAAACTATTTTAACCCTCACTCTGCTAAATAATAGTCTTATACTCTAATTGTTGTCTGGTTTATATTTAATTGTTATATCTTAATTTGGAGCCCTCAGAAAAAACCACTTATACGGTAACCAAGCAATTTCTTTTCTAATACAATAACATATATGACGGTGCAAGATAAGAGTATGCGAATCGTTTAAATAATGACTAATCCTGAAACATTTAAACAAATAACAAACTTTTCAGCATGTTAATTTATTAATCATTAAAAGAAGTTCATTCTTCTAAAATTCAAGGAATTATATATTCTAAATAATATTTGCAGCACGAGCAGATTTGGGAGCATATCAATGCATTGTAGTTATGTTTCCTACCTCTATGGTGGAGAAACAGACTGTCCGTATCAAACCATTTTACCTAAAAGGTGAGTTCGCATATTTACCCTTTCAAAAATGTCCCTTTAACTAAATTGTAAAATTCTCGTCCTTAAATGATATTGTATTATTTAATTTATCGAATGATAATGACTGCCAAAATATAGCACCAATGGTAATCGGTGTTATTAATGAATAAAACAAATAAAAGAAGTGTATTGTTGCCTATCAAATTAACTAGCATATCCTTTTACACTATAAGATGGAATGAATCTAATTTCTGTAAAATATCTGAAACTTAAAACACGTAAACCTTACTCCCTAAAAGTAGACTAGTTCAACTTGATAAATCTTAAGGTAAACATATGACCATACCTACGATGGTTACTTATAAGTATGTAGCACAAATGATAACTGTATAATTGAAATTATCTAAACTTCGAATGATCATAATATATGATAACAAAAACATTTATTTATTATCGAGAGTCACTGGATCTTTTTGATTTTATATGCAGCAAGTCCAAAAATAGAATCTCATGACAGTGATAAGAATATGGTTACGGGTGATAACCTCGAGCTAAAATGTAAAGTTTCTGGTTACCCTACACCAATTGTATCTTGGTTCAAAGATGAGAAAGAGATTGAAACTACCAGTAGGATTAATATCCTTGAATATGAGGGTGTAATGGGCAAGTTGATGATTCATTCTCTTAAAAATGAAGATGAGGGTATCTATAAATGTCTTGCTAAAAATGAAGTGGTACCATTCAATGCAGATGCAAAGATGACAGTAAGAGTGGAAGGTAAGAAGGTATAATTTGATTATAACCACTGAGAAAATGTTCCTATTTTCGTAAATAATTGCAACAGCACCATTTAAAATTATCTTTAGATATCTGAAGGCTCTCAATTATTAATGATTTTCTAATTACTCATTGAATGTGTCTTTATATTAATTTTAATCAATTTCACGAAAGTTTGATTTGAAATCATGTTAATTTGCATTTTTTTTACCTTTTTATTAATTTTTTTATATGTTTGTCATCTTTCCTTCAGCATCATGTATTTATTATAGTCATTCCACATTCTTTAACCATTTTTATGAAAAAAGAGAAATTGAATACAAAACACACGCGTTATAAATAAGAAAAATATTCAACTTTAGAATAAATGTAAATGAAACATACGCATCACAATACATTGACGTTTAACTTTATCACCTAAAGTACCAACCAAAGTTTGAGGACCTATTACTATGATCAAATATGTAAGACGTTTGTCAATAAATAAGGACTAAATAAGCACAAGCATGAAATAAACTTTTACCATTTGTGACTTTGACATATCGTCCCCAAACTAAATCCACAGTTGAAAGACCATCTAAAAAACGTTCCTGCAAAATATTTCATTGATCAAGAATCAAAATA
>NW_026866659.1:0-16473 GCF_026571515.1 Ruditapes philippinarum | reverse complement strand
TGCATTGCATTAACATTATCTGATATATTTTTTGTAAAACCCGCATAGAAATTAAACAATCATCAAGATATTTGCACACTTGAGAAACATCTTATAGATTTGCGAATAATTTTCTTTATATTTGAAATCATTGCTCCGTCAAAATAAAAGTTTTACCAAATTGCAGCGAAAAAAATGAGGCAAATTATACAAGTACTGGACGCGCTCTTGAAATAATTTTTAGATAAGCAAATTAAAGGTGCATGCCTCCAGATGAGCCAAAATATTTCAAGAAAATTAAACTTGGGGAAAATGTAATATGATTTTAATAAAAGTGAACAGATTAAAGATTCAACTGATAATTTATATCTTATGTGCAATTAATGACTGATTTTTTCATTATTTCTCACTATATTTCTACTGCGTTACTAACGCAGTAGAGGCTATATTTGCATATTTTTACTTCTTTTTGGTAATTTACTAGGATTGTAAGAACCGATTGCAATGTGTTAATTACTTTTTTTGTTCAGTTCATAATATTTTACTTTTAAAAACATTTTCAAAATTTTCATGAAAATTAGCATGAATCTGGAGGTGAGCCGCTTTAATGTTTTTATAATCTGGTCTGGATGCATGATGATCGATAACCCATTATGTTGGTTTTGTCATGGCATGGCTCATATATTTGTCATTTGTATGGCAAAACCCACATGAACATAATTACCACATCCGCGCCTGTCATCATTGCCATACAGATGTGACGTAGCCAACAACATGTAACAAACTCTTCATCCAACAGTCTCTCTTATATTATTTAGAGAACCAGATCAAACTCAAACTCAATTTGATCGTTTTTGTTTGTTGTTGTTGAAATTTTTATAATTGGCGTTTCATTAAATGATACATCAAATAGTAAGGAAATGTTATGTTCTAATAACATGTGCAGGTGTTGAATTGGACTTTTTCATGTTGAGATTTAAATAACTGTGCAGTTATACAGTACATGTACCAGAGTAATAATATTAGCCGAGGGAAGAGGTTAAATTATTCGAAATTATTGTTAAAAACATAAACAAAAAAAAATACAAATTATTTCAACAAATACTTATCTTCCTCATAACAGAATAATCAAAGCTATTTTAAAACAATAATATACCATTTTTGTTTGAAAATCAAAGATATTTTATAAATGTTTGTAATTAAGAAATATGTCCATGAGTTTAAATGCAGAATTTAAAGCGATATAAAGCCAAATACCCTAACCCAAGCAAAATATCTAGGAGATTTGGGATCGTTGCTTTCAGACCGGACGATAATATAAAGTGTATAAATTTTCCTGTAAAAACACGATTTTCTCGAGTCTACCTTGAAACCATCAATTTTCCATTTCGTTTTGTATTAGTTTGGAAGGTCTTCTTTCATTGCAGCAATATATACCCAACGCCATAACCCATGAGAAATGTCCAGGAGATTTCCGTGTGGTATGGTTTTGTTTCCGGTCGTAAAAAAACACCATTGTCTCGAGCCAACCTTGAAAACATCATTTGGCCGATTTCGTTGCAGTTTCGTTTTCGTTTCGTATTAGGTTGGATGGTCTTCTTAGCTTTTTAGGAGGGGGTAGGCCTGTGATATGTAAAGTGTATTAATTTTTCTAAGCAAAATGTCCGGGCGATTTCCGCATGGCATTGTCGTTTTTTGTACCGGCGATTTGTTCTTTCTGTATACAAAGTGTATAAATTTTCGTTAAAAAGCACAATTTTCTCGATCCAAGTCTTTTCCAACAAGTTTGTGGGGTCTTCTTTATAGCAAGGCAAGTCCCAAATCCCTAATCATAACAAAGTGTCCAGGAGATTTTCGCGTGGCAAAGTCGTTATTTGGACCTTTTTGTGTTTTCGCAGTTGTCATTATTGAAAAGTAATGCCTTAGTTACAAATTTGATGCAATTTTGTAAATGTAACACTTTACAAGTAAAAATGTAAGGGCTTATGAAGATAGTGTAACTACTTTACTGTTAAATTTGTGAAATGTATTTACTCGGTATGCCTTTGGACCCAGCAGGGTTCCTTGTTATAAAAAGGATTTGATGTCAACATGATTAAACAATTGAGCCGTGTCATGACAAAACCAACATAATGGGTTTGCGACCAGCATGGATCCAGACCAGCCTGCGCATCCGCGCAGTCTGATTAGGATCCATGCTGTTCGCTTACAAACAACTCTATAACAAGTAGAGAAACCGATAGCGAACAGCATGGATCCTGATCAGACTGCTGGGATGCGCAGGCTGGTCTGGATCCATGCTGGTCGCAAACCCATTATGTTGGTTTTGTTGTGACGCGGCTAAATTACTGGTTTGTCATCCAGGCGTGCCTATTAGGTGGAACGTTTTCCAAAATATAATTTGCAGTTTATTCACATGTATTGAATTAAATTACCGATCGGTATTATAAAAGAAAAAAAAAGAAAAATATACAATTTTGGTCTCGTTGAATGTGCTCCCCTTTAAAACAACTATTTATTATATAATATTTTTCATGTGAGCATTTTTCTGGTCCATGTAAGGAAAACTTAAGATTTGTTAGTTATTGTAATAAAATTCCAATGGAAAATATTGCAAATATCGCATTTTTTGACCTCGCTTTTGCAACAATTTTATCGAAAATTATCTAAACACACAAAATGACAAAATGACAGAATGACAGAATTGCGTATTTCATTTCACTATGAATTGTTAAATTCAAAACAGACGAACCTATTCTTTTATTTAAATTTGAACGGATGCATTTTGAGCCAAAAAAGATACCCCAGAGAAGTTCATATCAGACAATTTTTTGTCGTAACATTTAATAAGTTAGCTCATAAGAATTATCAAGTTTGAATGCAAATAAATACTTTTTATAACAACTTTATTCCCGTCGTCACAGTTATATAGTGATCGGCGGCACCCCTATACATAGCATAACATATTTGTATAAATGAATAATTACTTAACAATTATTGGCATTATAAATTTCACATTCAAAAGAAAAACAAACAAAATGTCAAATGTCCATTGCCATATATCAAAAGATAACATTAAGAACAGTGGCGCAAATAAAGTATTCATAAAAATAAGACACTTGATTTTAAAGATCTGGTAAGGGAATGTGTCTGTCAATAAAATATTTCTCCGATCCATTTTTATTTCAGAAATATTTTTTTCGCAATAGACCATATTACTACAAATCATTCAGGAACTTATTTCAAGATAAAATGGTTGGGTTTTAATGGATGAACTAACTGTTGGTAGCACACAGCCGCAATAAATATTAGTACAAATAGCTTTTATCATCGCATTTGTTCAGGTTATACATTGCAAAGAAATATATTTGAATTTGAATTCATTTCAGAAGATTATGACATTCTCACATCACATCATGTCAGAGCCGCGTGAAGATCTTAAAAGTAGCCCCGTACAAACGATCAAAGACATTATACGACCGATACTTCAAAATCGTTCAGTGACATTATTGTGTTAGCTTTTCTTTTTTTGTTTTGTTCAATTTATTTAATAATTTTGTTGTTTTGCTTTGACACAGATCTGTTATCCTAAAAGTTCGTCGATTACCATTTGACGACCTCTGCGTTTTTTTCCAAAACTCTTAACATCAGATACATGTTTGAAATTATTCTGTTATTAGGCATGGGCGATAAACTGCACTTCACTTTCCATTGACATTCATGAAAAGGTTCAATTAAACCGAGCTTGCGATATTTGCCGTGCTTCCTTTTTAGATTTAAAGTTTATCAACAGGTAAAAATTCTGACTGGATGAAGTATTTAAATAACTTTATGGTAGGTATATCGAAAAACTCATTTACAACTTGATATGTATTTTGGAATTGACGCACGCACATTGTTTGAATGATTGTTTGAAGCAACGATAAAACTTTATACGAGTAAATGTCCTTTAGATATTCTTGTTGCTTAGATTTGTTAAGTAACAACAAGCTCTGTGCTTCTTTAATGTTGGGTTCTACGTCACACCAACACGGTGAAGATCATATGGCGACTTTCCAGCTTCCACAGGTGGAGGAAGACATTAGGTGCCCTTCCATGCAAGAGGGGGTACCTAAGTTAGAACCAGCTACGTTCCATAAGCTTGCTGTAAATCTTATGCTATGTGCTTTTAAGTGCAGATCAATGACTGTAAATGATGTTTAAAACAACCATTTAACCATACACTGCAATAGTGCATGGTTATTAAGTGCTGTTCTAAATTTGAGGCAATGCACTTACAAACTGTCATTCGATAATTGTAACCAAATATTAAACACCATATTCAAGATCATACACATCTTTGCTTTTGCAATAACATATTTGTACTGAAAACTTCAACAAAAAACAAAACATGACGATCTTGTTCTGTATTAATGTTCAAGTAACATAATCAAATTACAAGTTTTGAACGACCTAAGCTAAGAAAATCTCTTTTGATGAAATAAACTAGTTATTCCTTATGCAGGAAGTTAAGTTAATATAAAGTTCGGTTGAAGAAATAAAATTGCAAATTAATTGACCGAAAAGCAGATAAAACTGCATTAGGTTCTTTTATCAATATATATAGCAGCAATATTCTTAGATGTATTTGATTATGTGCATTTATAAAACAATATTTGTAGATGCCTGTCAACCCATCTGTATAGATAACTGGTATATATTGATTCACAACGAATTCCGCACGCCGGGACGAATAAGGTCCATAAAGGACCTTCAAATTAGTCTATAACATATTTATTTCCCGAATATATAATTGCTTATAAATATAATTATACATTTTACAACATAAATCGAACGATCCTTTTGAAGAACGTTGCCTTGCCTTGTTGATCTTTATTCGCATGATTTTATTATATAAAAGTTATATGTCATCACTTGCAAATCAATTGTGTAATTCTAGGAACAAATTATATATATTTGAAAGTTTCTTATTTCAATCGTTGACATTATTATTCATAGTTCAGTTCAAAGTTCTAAAACAAAATAAAGTATTGAGATTGCAGTTACTGACTTTCAAGTATGTTTTGTACAAAGGTGAAAACAGAAAGTTATAAATAGAAAAGATGCCAAAACTCTGTAGCTATTAAGTGAATTAAAATAATTTTATATCACAAAACAATGTTCGTTCATCGTATAAGGTAAAATAACGTGTATTGAAAGTAATGTTTTGCTTGTCATGGCAATATCGAATGTAGAATTTGTAATCATATCAACATCATAAACATCAATATCGAATGTAGAATTTGTAATTCACAAACATCATTCTCAACTTTCCTACACAAGAGAAATGGAATATGGGTCCATGACCTCTGGTCCTTATATTTAGCAATTACATCATATCCGGATATAAACCTAATATGTTGTATTGAAAGTCAGTCAAATATTTGAGTCATGAACCACCCCACATCCCTTACAAAACAGTTTAATGTCAGCCCCTTCTGGGAGATGCATTAACCCTTTTCGATCTTGCACCTGCCAGTACCGTCTATGAACAAGCTAAATCAAACTGAGCCTGCAATATTTTCAATTTTATTGTTTATGACGTTCTCTAGGCATTCATTTTTCTCTTTTTGATTTATTTTGCTTAGAAATATGTCTACAATGACGTTGATAAAGTAGCCAGCACTTAAATATTTACTGAATAACATATTCATCAAACTGTCGTTTGCTTCTAAAGAAAAAATGCACGACTGTCAGAAAGAGACATGTGGAACTTTCAAAAACAATTTTGCTACTTTCAAGTGATAAATCGGCTTTGGCTTTAGTTCCTGTAACTTAAACTTGAAATAAGAAACGTGATATTTATAGTTCCAAATAAAATGTTGTGTTGTGTCAACATAGTAGAGCTTAACCTTTTACACGTAAAATATTTTATATTTTATAAAATAGCACATTTTCCACAACTCATTTATGCCTGGGATTATGTTTTGCTTTGAAAGAAATGAATGCACTTTAAAGACATGCGGTTCCTGTAAATCGAAAAGAATAATAAAATTATATGTTAATTAAACAGATTTTCTTTGTTGTTGTGCACCTTTTCCGGTTTTTTTAAAAGGTGTTTTGGATTTGAAACGTTAAAAGGTATATGCATATTAAACAAAAATAAAAGCGACTTTATGCCCATTTTTTGTTGTCGAGCAAAATTAAATTGGAAATTCAAAAGATTGACTTTTATAATGGTAATTGACCAAAGGTTAAAGCAATACAACTTAATTCTGCTTAAGCCGGTGCTATGGGGCGTGGACGGTAACTTGCACTTTCAAGTACCGTCCATGAACAGGCTCAATCAAACCGAGCTTGCAACATTTTCAATCTTGTCGTGTTTGGCTTTCTTTAGGGATTCTGTATTTCTCTATTTTGTTAGAATGGGCTTAAATTAAATAAACATCCGAGGTCTTCCGACACCTATAAAGCTGGAAAGTCGCCATGAGACCTGTACTGTGTGGGTGTGACGTAAACCCCAACCAAATAGATAAATGATAAATAAACATATAAATAAAAAAGTAAATTAACAAAGACTTGTAAAAATATAAATAAATTGATTAAATAATTAAAAATTAATTTATGTATTTTAAATAAATAAAGATCATACCAGGAAGGTACGTTTTCAATACACGGAAATTAACGCGACTGATTTAAAGTTTATTTCTTTTTTATTTTATTCACAACCCGTCAACGCATACCATTAACATGATAACTTACATATTTACACGTCTGATTAGCTGTAATTAACATTGTTTGTTTTAAATCTTTTTTTATCTTTGTCACTATCTTCAGTGGCTAAGTTTACATTGAATGATATTTTCTGCAATTGCATTGCACCTAACATACTTAAAAATATAATCTTAGTATTTGACTTTCACAATAATCGTACAGTATTTTTAAAACACTCCGGTACTGATAGCGAAATTACTTTATAAAAAAAAACACAATAAAATAAAAATCGATATTAATACATGTATATTTATATTTTGTATAACCGAAATATAAACAAGTGAGATATATAATATCAGAAATGAACAACTACGTGTTTTTAAAAGTAAGGCAATATTATTGAGAACTGACGACAAATGTTAGTTAAAGAAACGTAATAAGACGATTAATAAATTTGAAAATTAGTTCTGTTTGATTAAAAACAATATACGATAAGATCCTTTTCGAAAGATGTTGAAATCGTAAAGTTTAACGTTTAATTAAAGATGCGCAGGCCTTTGTGTAAAAGTGAAATTCTTTAAATGTGTATTTTTAATTCAACATTCATTTAGGGAGCATAACATTTCTACACTCTTAATTATACAGCGTGCGTGTCTCGTGCAATGATTGACACAAAATGACTTTTTCTTTAGTTGAAAACACATTTTTGTGATAATTACTTTCATCATAATACTAGTAGTCAAGATTGTATCATTAAATGGAGAACGACGAACATTTCTTTAAAGATACGTATCTGTTTAAAAAAAACAGCAACAACAACAAAAGGCAGAAAAGTCGTTATATGTATTATGCAAAGGGGAATCTTAAGTTTTTCGCTTTCAAGTTGTTAAATTTAAAAAGATGTCATCTGACATACACTGTGGAGATGCAGCTCAAATGCAAGGAGGAAAAAAAATATAATTAATCCTGCCTATTCAGCAATTCGTTAAATAATCATACAGAGTACAGTCACCAAAAATAACTTTAAAACAACGATTTAAAAACAATACTATAAATACTTGAATACAAACCTTTCAAAACCATTAAAGCACGGATAGATGTAGATGATACGCTGAAATTAAACCGGGAAGACCTTCTTCATTGGCTGTTAAAAACAGGAACACAAATACTGTAATTGTCATTGCGACACGAAAATAGTTATAATTACTAATTTGTACCACTACCCTAGTTAAGTAATACACGAGAGTTAAATGTTACAAATATACATTACATTACTTTTTTTAGAAGTTGTATCGATGGCATACATTTTTAATTCAATCACGCTTCCTTCTCGTAAACGTCATGGTTCTTTTGTTGTCAGTAAAAACCTTTCCTCCGGGCAAAACCGTATATTCGTTTTGTATTTTTTCAATTAAAGAAATTATTTACTACATTCAATTTCAAATTAGTAATTTGTATTTGATTGCGAGTAAGCCCTGTGTTGAAAACCTTGCAGAAGATATAGTTTACTGCAAGGGTTTCCGGTCAATTGACTGTACAGACTGATCTTACAACACAGTTGCAAAATACTTGTTCTCAATTGATAATGCAAATTATTAAATAGCATGTTAATAGGTTAACATATATTTGTATTGTTGTGTAACTATGTTAGATAATTATAATCAAACAGCAATCAATGTGTTTGTTTTCTAAATACGTTTAATGTTCGTTTGACAATGCCATTATTTGTTAGTAATGAATAAGATGAAAACATATAATGTAAGAATTTCTGTCAAATTGTACTTATTCATTATACGACAAAAAAGGTTACTGCGTATGTTCTCATTTTCTATTTTTAGCGTTATAAATGTTTACATATTTGTAATGTGGACCCTTGCACAAGAAAGACATTGAATACATACAATGCCTAAAAAACTGTATGTCAAAAAAAATCAAAAACAAGATCACATTTGATCACGCGGTCGTTCGTTGATAAGTGTCCCCATTTACGATCGGGAAGTACGTGTTTTAATAGGTATGCACTTTTTAGGAAATCCCAAATGCTGCATTGAAAAAGTGTATTTTTGTCAAAGAAGATGTCTATCTGAGATTCACAAATATAACTTTTGAACCTGAAATATGTATTTTTTGTGGGGTTGTTTGTTCTTTGTAACAGTTTCATTTCCTTTCTTAAAAAAGGTAAACCTTTATGTTCTGATTTTTCATCACGAAGTATAATAGTGATGGGTCCCATGTCCCTTTACGTCATTAGCTAAAATATGATTAATATATAATTGTATATAAGTAAGAAAAACAACACGAAATTAATGCTATGAAAATAATGAAACTTAGAGATTTTAATAGAAAATATAGTCATGCTATCTGCAGAAATGGTTATTTTGAAATATAAGGTTATAAAAATATTGTTTACTTATTTACTAAGTTTAAAAGGGATAAAAAATGTTTCACTAAAAACTTAAAAAAGGCGAAACAAATAAGAATCATTAAACTGTATTGTTTAAAATAATAAAATGTTTTATAGACTGACCTTCTTAGCAAAATTAAACTTTTGGAGTCAGCTACCATAACGTTATGGTAGTTATATCCAATCGTCTTATGTATCAACATATAATATAATATAATTCATTTATTAATTAAACCCAAATTATTTATAAAAATAGATATTTATAAGATCGTTGAATCCATACATTAACAAGAGATGTTAAACAAACAAACAAAATAGTGTAGCCTTAAATTCAGACCAAGCCCTGAAACATAATGTGCCGCTTTGTTTCTGTCCCAGATTGCTTTGCAAAGACCATTGATCACGCAATCCTTACCCAGACTCATTATAAAAGGACCCATGTTCCTTTGTCTATCACTCACATTCCATTGCAAACAGATCGTTTGGCTTTTAACGTTACTTGATAGAAGAAAAAAATCATGGTAAGTAATCGTTTCGTAACTTTGAATTTTCATTTTTCTTTCCCTGTATTTACAAAACGTTTTATTACAACATTTCCTTACGAAATTTCTACAATGTTCATTTTATGTGAGTAATGCTTCCGAGAGATCACACTATTTCCAGATTTTTGTACGGTTGCACTCTGGCGAATTCTTTAGATTTTTGAAGTTGTTCAAGTTAAATTTTATACTAAATGATAACATTGAAGGGTACTTGACTTGAAGTAGGCAAATATAATAATAATAATAATAATAATAATAATAATAAAATAATAAAATAATAAAATAATAAAAATAATAAAGATAATGCTATAATAATACACTTAAAATGATCAAAATGGATACTTAAATCATAGTATCGTACATAAAATGTCATTGTTGTAAAAGTAAAAAAATATAGATTATACACATAACACAACATTCTTTTGCTTTAAAGACTTTGTCGCTTTGAAACGGTTATGCACTTTTTTCAAGGAATATTGATACTGGCCAGGTTTGTAATATCAAAACTAATTATGTTAAAAAGCGTTTTTTTAAATTTTGTTGCAGGGCTTCAACAAAACAATAATAACAATAAAACATCATCATAATAGCCTATATATCGAAACGTTTCTCATTTTATAATTGATCAATTACTGCTTACAGTCCTACGCACAAGCCCAAGATTTCCAGTTTTCCCCAAAATTTCCTATCTCTGGCCAGTGATGAGCATTTAATTATAATTACACGGCTTGTCACTGTATTACTGATAGCAGCACCATTGAATGTTTTATGATCCTATCATGTTTCAAGAATGTATAGTTTAAGCTGGAAGACTAGAAAACATTTTAGATGTAACGAAAAACTAATATTTAACTTTTTAGTGTACAGTCCTACGCACAAGCCCAATATTTCCAGTTTTCCCCAAAATTTCCTATCTCTGGCCAGTGATGAGCATTTAATTATAATTACACGGCTTGTCACTGTATTACTGATAGCAGCACCATTGAATGTTTTATGATCCTATCATGTTTCAAGAATGTATAGTTTAAGCTGGAAGACTAGAAAACATTTTAGATGTAACGAAAAACTAATATTTAACTTTTTAGTGTAAAGAAGACTAATACAAATTGGATTACAGTAAAAAAAAAAAAGGTTTTTAATCACTTACAACTCACAATGAAAATGATTTTGTAAATTACTTTCATATTAAAGGCATATCATACCTCAGTGATTTACATTCTTTTTCTTTTTTTCCAGAAGGCGCAAAATAATGTTTAGTAATGATAATAATGGATTCAAAGCATTATTGAAGCTTATTATTCAATCTAGTAGGGGAAAGAGATGAATGTGATTTTTTTTTATAAAAAAGGTACCAAAATGATACAAGCAAAATGTAAATAAAGTTTTTAAAGAAAAATTCTAAGTTCAAAGAGGAAATATCTCTTGAAATAAGGATACTAGAGTTATAAACCATGTCATGCATGATGTGAGTAATGACAAAGGAAAATTATCTTAAGTCTAGAGTTGATGTCATTTATAATAATAAAGATAATTGTTAGAAATATATTAATTTTCAATAAATCCCTAATTCAAAAATGAAATGGAGATAATTCTAGAAATACAGGACTAATGAGTTATAAATCTAATCCCATATAGGTGTTGATAAAAAAACATTTTTATGCCGCCGAAGGGAGGCATATTAAAATCGCACCGTCCCTCTGTCTGTATGGACGTCCGTCTGTCTGTGCGTCCCCACTTCATTCCTGTCCGGACTATAACTTTGTCATGCATGGAATGATATTTAAATAACTAGGCATTAATGTCTACCACATCAAGACGATGTGTCGCGTCCAAGAATTACGTCCCTACCTCAGAGGTCAAGGTCACACTAACATTTTGAAGTTTCACTTTATCACAATAAAAGTTTATAGGTTCACACATTTGTGTCCGGAATGTAACTTTGTCATGCATGGAAGAATTTTAAAATAATTTAGGATAAATGTCTTCCACATCAAGACGATGTGTTACGCGTCAACTTATCACGCCCCTACCTCAAAGGTCAAGGTCACACTACCATTTTGAAGTTCACTATATCAAAATTAGACTTTAAAGTTACACACATTCGTGTCCGGACTGTCGTGCATCAAAGGATTACAAAATAACTAGGCATTAATATCTTCCACATCAAGACGACATGTCGCGATTAAGACCCCTATCCCTACCTTCAAGGTCAAGGTCATACTTATAGTTTGAAGGTATTCATTCATTCGAGAAGAGAAGATACACATTCATGTCCGGCATGCATAAAAAACTTTTATGATAACTTTTGCACAAATGCCTACCACATCAGGACAATGTATCGCTAAGGAAATATATTTGAAGTTAGAAGTTGATACCTTAAGAAACAAGAGGGCCATGATGGCCCTGAGGTCGCTCACCTGTATATAGGACCCCCACCCCCGGGCCAATTTTTACCCAAGGGCTTTTATTTGTTTATTTGAACAGACTTGGTAGACACCCATAAGAAGATGTTTCATGCTAAACATCTAAGTTCTAGCTCATTGGCATTTTTAAAAGAAGATTTTTAAAGTTTTTACTATACACATATAGTTAACAACAATGTCACCCCTGGGCCAGGGCCAGTTTTGACCCCTGGGCGTTTATTTTAACAAACTTTGTAGATATTTACTTAAAGATGTTTCATGCTTAATATCTTAACTCTAGCTATTTGGGTTTTTCCAAAGAAGATTTTTAAGTTTTTGCTATACACATATAAGGAAAATCAATGACCCCCCCCCCCCGGGCGGGGCCAGTTTTGACCCCAGGGCTTTTATTTGTTCATACTTGGTAGAAACCCATTAGAACATGTTTCATGCTAAATATCTTAGCTCTAGCTCTTTGGGTTCTTTAAAAGAAGATTTTTTAAGTTTTTGCTATACACATATAAGGAAAATCAATGACCCCCTGGGGCGGGGCCAATTTTGACCCCAGAGCTTTTATTTGAACAAACTTGGTAGACACTCATTAGAAGATGTTTCATGCTAAATATCTTAGCTCTAGCTCTTTGGGTTCTTTAAAAGAAGATTTTTTAAGTTTTTACTATATGCATATAGGGAAAATCTATGACCCCCTGGGGCAGGGTCAATTTTGACCCCAGGGCTTTTATTTGAACAAACTTGGTAGACATTCACTAGAAGATGTTTCATGCCAAATATCTAAGCTCTAGCTCTTATGGTTCTTTAAAAAAAGATTTTTTTTTAGTTTTTACCCTGTGCATATAGGGAAAATCTATGACCCCCTGGGGCAGGGTCAATTTTGATCCCAGGGATTTTATTTGAACAAACTTGGTAGACATTCACTAGAAGATCTTTCATGCCAAATATCTAAGCTCTAGCTCTTATGGTTCTTTAAAAAAAGATTTTTTTTTAGTTTTTACCATATGCATATAGGGAAAATCAATGACCCCCTGGGTCGGGGCCAATTTTGACCCCAGGGCTTTTATTTGAACAATCTTGGTAGACATTCACTAGAAGATGTTTCATGCCAAATATCTAAGCTCTAGCTCTTACGGTTCTTTAAAAGAAGATTTTTTAAGTTTTTACTATATGCATATAGGGAAAATCAATGACCCCCCAGGGGCGGGACCAATTTTGACCCCAGGGCTTTTATTTGAACAAACTTGGTAGACACTCACTAGAAGATGTTTCATGCCAAATATCTAAGCTCTAGCTCTTATGGTTTTTTAAAAGAAGATATTTAAAGTTTTTTCTTTTGGTTGCCATGGCAACCAGAGTTCTGCATGGAATTAAATTCTTTGAACAATTTTTAAAGGTGACCACCAAAGGAACATTCCTGTGAAGTTTGGATGAAATTGGCTCAGTGGTTTATGAGGAGATGTCATTTAAAGCAAAAGTTTACGGACAGACGGACGGACGGCCGGACGCCGGACGAAAAGCGATCACAAAAGCTCACCCTGTCACTTTGTGACAGGTGAGCTAATAAAAAAGAAAGTAAAAGTAACATTTTTTGAGAGGAAAAAAATTCATGGGGAGATAATCCTGGAAAATTTGGTGTTAGAGTAAAAAAAACATGGTCACATATGATGTAGTTGATGATAAGGAACACATGTTTGAAGTTTAAAGTCAATACTTTAATATGAAATGAAGATGTTAGAGTAAAATATAACATTATTTTAAGTTCATGGGATATAGTTCTGGAAATACTGGTTTCAGAGTTTTGCACCTTATCAAATGATGTGAATGATGATTAGGAATATACATGTATATTTGAAATTGATACCTTAAGAAATAAAGAAGTTATAGGCGCATAAACATTAATTTAAAGTATGGACGCTGACGTCGACTTGCAAACCGAGGTGAGTAGGACAACTCACCACATTCTTAGTATAGTCGAGCTAATACTTACCTGATCATTTTAGTTAGGAGTCTTGCACTTTGCAGTAAAAGTTACATCTATAAACAGTTTTTTGTTTTTGTTTTTTAGCGAGCCGGGAGGGGGGTTCAGTCAGTAACATGAGTAACAGTGACACTTAACTATTGAACTTTATTTATTATTAACATAATTTATGTTATAAAGTATATTTACAAATAATTGCTAAGTTTCACAATTCAATTAGGCCACAGACCCATTTACAAAAGAAAGGAGAAAAAAACATTGATAAATTTAGTGAGTGTATCTTCTATAGAAATTTGATCCTTCAAAGTTGGGGCCATTTAGATAAGAATACAGAGGGGCAATAAATAATGACAAAACTCTCAACTCAGTGGACGTGTTAATGGGAGATATACAGTTAATAGTGATTTACTAGCTGATAAGCCCTTACTGAGATTCAGCAGGCTGGAAGGGTTTATGCGTAGGACTGTACAAACAAAAGCAAGATTTATTGTACAATTTACAAAATAGATAATTAATTAATTAATTAATTAATTAATTAATTAATTAATTAATTAATAGATTAATTAATTAATTAATTATTTAAAAAAAAACAAACATATTATTAATTACTTATAGGAATGTTCAAATCACCATTATATAAATAATACTTTATACATAGAATTATGTTTATAAGAACGATGTACAATAATTACTTTTAGATATGATAAATTTACAACATCTCTACGTATTTTCTTATTATCCTAACAGTATCGTTATTCACAGCGATTTGTTTTATTTTCAGAATATGATACTTTTAATATCAGCTATTCTATTAGCATGTTGCGTGTCAACTAATGCCCGATATAACGACCAATTTCGAGCAGGTGCTAATATAAACAATGGCGTTCCGAGTCTGTCCGGATCTTGGACAAGGACGGGAAGTAATTGGGAAACATCAGTTCATGGAAGTGTAAGTGGAAATGGAAACTGGGGCGTCGGAGTCTCTGTAGGGTGGCGTTTCAAAAGGGGTGTTGGTTCGGTAAGAGTTCACATTTTATTTACCCGACTAAATTTGTTGGCTCAATATATCAATAACGTAATTATGTTGTATTGTAAACAATCATATTGATATTTTAAAAAGGGAGAAATTATAGTATAAATTGCAAACAAAGATCATAACTGAAATTTATTGTTCGTTTCATTTTGATATTTTCACAAACGACAATCCCATCGTAGGGTATTTTAAATCGAAAAAATGAATTATTTTTTTTAAAAAAAATGCATTAAAAATGAGGGGGTTTTTCAAAACCCCTTAAAGATTATATTTTTTTTAAGAAGAATTAATACAATTAATTTGTATCTATACGCGCTTAGATTAAACTTTTTTTTATGACATTTTTTTATTTTGTTTAGAACAACTTTTGTATCAGTATTGTTAAAAAATTTCGGCAAACCCAAAATTTTCAATGTTTCACTTCTGTTGACCATGCGTTTATCACATCGATGTGATAAAATGATAAAAAGTTATAGGGGAAAAAGCAAAGCATATTTGGGAAAAAAAAAGGACTTAATCTTTTCCTGGATCTGGATGAAAACGGTTTGTAAATATTATTTTTTACTTACTTTGAGCTTTACTATCTTGAAATTTACAAGAACGTAAAACATTAACTTCTAAATAGACTTGTGTCAAATGCAGTGGTGTATGTCATAGAAATATTATAATGATATAATAAAGTACACACTTGTGTCCATAAGCAAGTCAGAAACAATGTATGAAAGCTTAAAACTAAAAGTAAATAACTAATCATTTACTGAGGATTTAAAAGAAATAAAATAAAAACAACTCCAATACAACAGTAATTGTTTCCATGCATGCAGACTATAAATGTAAACATTTCTTTAAAACAATCAACACGAATCAAAGAAAAAAAAGAGGATAAGTTTATTTATTCATAACAAAAAGGAACGATTTCTACAACATTTCTGCCTGTAAATTGTATTTAATGACACATCTAATACACGTATTAATTTACATCATTTCGATTTAGAAAGCGGAGTCATTGAAGTGGAAGAATTCTATGAGCAATCCCCTCAGTTCATTAAAGCATGTGCTGACCTTGACAAGGATGATGACACTGAAACTGTTGATGACACTGACACAGTTGATGAGGATTAAAAATACTTTGAAACTTTTTGTTCTGATTGTGCTGTCTGCAAACAACCTAGAATAATAACACTAATATTTATCAAGAAAAATAATACAGAATTACGGCGTACTCAGTATTTTTATCGTGTCTTAAGTACTATTTCAGATGTAAAAGAAATATTTTTTTTTAAATTGTGTTTGTGTGTGAGTTTTTAAATATATTTAAATGACATGTTAAAAAAACCGGATGTGTGCAGTTTACAAACTTTGGATTAACTGTCTATTTAATTTAGCAAAAGCATGGCCTTTCCTCATAATCTTATAAATTTAAAAGT